>NW_013668010.1:167949-173865 GCF_000517525.1 Limulus polyphemus | reverse complement strand
CTGTTATATTAAACTTATATTAAAGGTTTTCTTCATTACCCATTCAAGCCGTCTCCAAGCATGATTAATACCATGTTAAGTTTTAATTATTCATGAGGTCCTGGGAAGTGTAAGAAGTTTATGGTAATGAAGAAATGTATGTTTTATATTTTTTTTATTATTACAAACTTATAGTTGAGGAAGACTTAATCTAAAAACCATTGTTATTAGTATTGTTTTATTGAAGGGGTACACATGTAGATCACATCTTCTATTGCAAATGTCACAAAAAATGTTTTTGTTGAAAAATGTAAACTGTAACTATTTGTAAATGTAATGTCTATGTTACATTGTTTAAGCATACAATCATATAATTCTAAATCACAGTCCATTTATGTCTTTTTCTGATGCCAATTTTTGTGGGGCAGGTGAAAGCGATCAATGATGAAGCGATACACGTGAACCTCGCAAACTTAACGGGCGAGTTCTATTTCATACACATTCCAGTATCTGGTCATTTCCAGTTCATTTTCTAGTACATAATTCTTTATTATTAGCAAATACACAGCTGTATTCAAATAAATTCAATCAAATATTGGTCTGTTAATAGGTTTACTCTCACTGGTATATTTGCACGTATTTAAATTATTCCAGCCACCCATATAATTATTTAAAAAAAAAGAAAAAAAGATAAATTTTGTTACACCTTATACTGTATATGACAACGTTTTTTGTCACAACTATACATGTGGCATCAGCAGTGCAACATGCTGTAACATGAACAGAAACAATGTTTTGTTTTTACATATAAGAGCACTTTGGAATGGTTCTATGAATGTAACTTGCTTTGATCAGAAGTCAATTACAACTACATTATTATTATATTACTCTTTACGTAATTCCTTTATAAAATTTTGTTTGTGATTCAGTTTAAAGTAAATGACAGAAGGTTGTATAAACCTTCACTTAGAAACATCTGACTGACTCAGGAAAAAAGGAAGGTATGTGAATTTTTCTCAAAAAAAAATTAAATTTTCTTCAGATGTGTGATATATTTAAGCAATGCCTTTTCTACTTGCATTCAAACAGTTGTGATTAATGTTCGACAAATATTATGTTTGGTGACTTGTCAGAGCTTTTGGATAGATTTGAAAATAGAGCTCAGATTCCTTCCATTAGATATTTTAAATAATTATATAATGAAACAACTAATCAAAATGTTTATTCTTTTATGATATTTGTTCATTTACATGTACAGTAAGCAAAGTACTCTTGATATTATTGGTGGGTTAATGATAATCATATAAATAATAAGTGGGTGCCTGTTACTTTACGTATTATTAAATTTCTGCTGTTACTTTGATTACCTTAATGGTTTCCAATACAAATATGTTGAATCAAATGTGTTGTTAATTGATTGACAAGTTCTGTATTATGCTTCTAGAAATGATAAGTAATTGACCAACGAGAATTTTCAGAGTCGTTATTCATTATTTTGATTTGATAAAACCAATTTTTTCTTGGACATTACATTAACTGAATTGCATATAAATATATCAGACTAGTGAAACAACTGCTATAATAAAAGAAATTCTGAATTAGAATTAGTTATGGCAATATTAATTTATATTTTCAGAAAGAGGCACTAATGCTGTTGAAAAATTGTAACCGAGTTGATTCATTTAATACGATTCTTATATGTACTTGTAAATTAAAAAAAATTAAAAAATTTTGAAACTTTTTTTTTCAAAAGTTTGTATTTTATGAAAATTGGAATAAATCAAGTTTAAATGTAAGTTATTATCATACTTAGAATACTGAAATGGGGTAATATGTTACACGTGCCTACAAAATTGTCACAGAATTACAAATATTGCCTCTGCTGTGTAAAAACCATTGATCTTCAGAACAATATTCAGTAACAGTTGATTATCTAACTAACACACATGGATTTTATCATTCTTGTAATTTCCGAGTGTGTTAAATAAACAGAATGTGCAGTGTGAGGATGTTACAGTATGCCCATTACATTTAGAATTGGCCAGTTATTGTTGTATTGTTTGTATTTAAGTTGGAAGTTCGTTTTTGTAGCTGTTTTTTATTTGGGGAATTTTGTAGGTTGTTAGTTTTGATGTTTCAGTTGTGGAAGTAATATATTTATTTTATGTTGCACTGGTTTTGGAGAAAACAAGGGACCAATAAACATATCAGAACTTTCAGTGTATGTAGCGTTTTATAATTATTGTAGTGCAAAACACTGATGTAATGTGACAGTAAAAAGATCATGTTCCTGATTACGTTTCACCAATACTTTACAAACATATCAGGTTTTAAATATCTTATGGTTTTACCAGCAATATTTCATAACTGCTTTACGTGTAATCTCTGTCGTCAATAGGATTCCAAAGTTTGTTTATAATACAGTCTATTATAATAATAATAATACGTTTTTGTCTGTCGAGAAAATGCGCATGCGTGCGCACTTCAACGGATATAAACCAAAAGCGGATGTAAATATACTTCAATAGACATTTTGTACAACATATTAAAAGTTTTTAAAAAAGGTCTAACGTAAGGTCGTAGAATGACATTATAAGTTTATCTATTGATAGTATTAAGTACGGTAAAGTTTAACCCTAAATAGACTAAAGCAAAAAACGTACACAAGTTACAGTGTTTACATATCTCTTTTTACGAATATAGGCCGTACTTAATGAAGGCTTAACTAATGTTAGACCCAAGACAAGTGGACTTGTAGATTTCGCCATTATTTCGGTATCTGCCATTATAATTATTTTGTATTCTACAAATCCTGTATTTTTTTTAATAATCATATGAATATTTAATGTGATGTTAATAAAAGTACCATTTTATCTTATCTTGTAAAACAATTTTCAGAAACGAGAAATATATAAATAAAAACCCATAGACTGGTAAAATAAATCTGAAAGATGGGCATAAAGAAAGGTAAGCCTACTTTTAATTACTGAAACTAGATGTACATGCGCAGTCCCCGAAAGTTTTCTGTTTCAAGAGTAAATAAAACCAAAATTAAGAGTAACAAATATTTTTATTTCTTGCTTTTCAAGTTCATATGTCACGTTGTGTTGTAGTCTACAGAGTGTATAATTCTTCTCGTGATTCATAGCATGCGCACGTTTTACTGCAATACAAGTTGCAACGTTAATCGTATCTATGTGACGTCATTTTATTGTCTACTTACTGATTGACAGACAACACAGTACTGTAAAGTGGTGTGAGTGGTTAAAACAAGTGACTTATCCAAGCGGCCATAGGATTCCTTTCGGAGAAATATTTAAGAAATCAAAATGCATAAAAGATTTCTCACAGAAAGCAAATTTACTGCATGTACGAAGATGGGCAACATTGTTTTAATGTAGTTTCTACAAACATATTTATTTTACTGACTGATACCTATTAAATAAGTAAATCTGATTTGTAATAAAATACAGAACAGTAACCTGAGAAACCGAACAATGTGTCAGGTAATTTCTGTGAGTTTTGAGTCCGTTTTACTTTACCGTATAGTAAGTAACCTAAATTAATTCAAGTATGTGCATAATGTTATGACATTTCTTCGATTTATTATTCGATATTATACAGCGGACCAACTGTTTAATGAGTGTATATATATATATATATATATATGTCAGGTAATTGTTTTATTACTTTTGACTGGTCTCTGGTATCCAAACGTGAAATTGTAAAAGTATAATAAAAATAAATAAAATAATGACTCGCGTAAGGTAGTGTCAACTATTACTTGCACTCAGTGTTATAAATCAAAATTATAAATGTTGGACAATTCTTACTACTTAAAATCTGATGTTCTCTGCTGATAGAGGAGAATGGAGAAAAGATTTCATTGAATTGAATTAAGATAGGAATGATCAGGGATCAAATTCGTTATCTAAACACAATGCATAACCTAAGTCAGTAATCAATCTCATTACATTCGAGAGGGAGATTAGTCTTAGATGGCAACAACTAGTACGAGCTTCTTCTCTTGGGAAAGGTGATATATATATATATCACAAAGTAAACATTATGTAATACAAATTTTAAGCTAAATGTAACTCAAAAATAGTCTATATGAAATGCAATAGAGAACAGAATAGAACATGGGTACAATGAAAAATGGCATTAATGAAACTTAATATAATGCAAATTGAAAATAAGTGGAACTTATTAAAATTTAGAATCTAGTATAACTTAAAGATGAAATTATTTATTCTTAAAAAAAGAAAGGATTAAATTTCATGTGAATCAACTAAAATTTTAAAGAAAATAAAATGAAGAATAATTTAAAACACCTGATATTTAAACACATCTATACTCGTAGTGTTTCACGAATCTATACCATTCAGCCAGGATATTTGAATATCTATTTTACGGTTGGTAATCTCGTGTTTCTCCTACAATTTTCGGTGGTAAACTGATATTCTTCATCTTTTGTGGCCCCCTAGTGGCAGTCGAGGACTTATAATACTAAAAATCAGACTTCGACTTCCGCTATGGCAAATGCACAGTCAGTTCATTGTACACCTTTGTGTTTAACAAAAAACGAACACAAATCGTCCTTTATCCTTCTTCGTTGATGATCCAGGGCCTTCTTTCCCAGATCTGCTGATACTAGTGTCCAGTGGTGGAGGTGTTATATGTCTAGAGGACAACTGTGGGTAGTGTTATATATATGTCGGACAATGTAGTGAACATACTGAAGTTTCCTTTATGTCCTCCCCCCATATTTTGTATTCTTGGATTTGGTAAGCTTTGGGAAGACCTTTTCTATCAGTCAAGGATATTATCTCGTTGAGGATGAGCAATTATCTCACATCTTTCCTACCCAGCCACGAAACATACTCCATCAGGGTAGTGCACAGAGACTTCGTTTTTTTTTTGGGGGGGGGGGAGCATTATCAGTCCTTGATTGGTGGTAGTTGACTATGCAGGAACATTAAGCTGACCATTCTTCTGAGTTTCAGAAATTGAAGATACTTGTTCCATTTCTGGGGTCGCCTCTTCTGGCGCTCATGGTCTTAAATAGTTTATGATGTAATGATGATCGTGTCCTCGATTGTTTTTGTCTTCCTTCATTCATACAATCATATGTATATAATTGGCAGCTATAGCTTGAAACCCAAGTTTGAACTCGGTAGAAAAATTGTCTGTGGTTACAGTACTGCAAGTGCTGGACTTTCTCGTTTTTTTACCAACACATTTAAAGTGGATAGTATTTATTTCTAAAGCGGTAAAGGTTAAATGGACATATAGGTCATAAATAAGATAACTAGTAATCACAAGTTATGTTTGTTTTTGTAGCAATTGAAAACTACAAGCCAATTCAGCCTCCGATAGGTCAGAGGCTAAACTAAAACATTAGGTTAAATGTCACATATTATCAAGCTTTTCAAGAAGAAAAACAAAGCTAATTTGGATAAGAAAATGTGCTACTTCTTATGAAAGGTATGGTGAATGCACTCAAGTAACCCCTCTGTATAAAAACCTTAGGAACACGAATGTTATGGGATCAAATTTTTCTTACCATATACAGTGATGTTTACTTTTTTATACACTTTCCGAAGAACACTAAGTACATCGGAGGCTTACACCATTCCTTAAAACTATCGTTTTACAAATTTATTGAAAGAGATATCATGAAAGCAGACCAAATATTTAAGAAAATCTTAGAAGGGGATAAAAATGTTTAATATGGTCGACTACGAGTATTATCCAAAATTTGCCTTTTATAAATCCAAAAAAGGTCAGATTCAAGCACCAGAGAGTGTCCAATCCACCGTTTATTTTGGAACATTGCCATATTAACCACACATTCAAGCACCAGAGAGTGTCCAATCCACCGTTTATTTTGGAACATTGCGATATTAAACACACGGTCAAGCACAAGAGAGTGTC
>NW_013668010.1:153513-167100 GCF_000517525.1 Limulus polyphemus | reverse complement strand
CGTTTATTTTGGAACATTGCCATATTAACCACACATTCAAGCACCAGAGAGTGTCCAAACCCCCGTTTATTTTGGAACATTGCCATATTAACCACACATTCAAGCACCAGAGAGTGTCCAATCCACCGTTTATTTTGGAACATTGCCATATTAACCACACATTCAAGCACCAGAGAGTGTCCAATCCACCGTTTATTTTGGAACATTGCCATATTAACCACATTGCTATTTACTGGAAGAGTGTTTATTGTATAACATTTATATTTAGTTAATTCATATAAAAGAATAAACATCATCAGATTCGACAAAATATTCTATTTAGATGCTTATAATTAAGGTTTCCTAAAAACTTTGATCTCTTCTTCCGATCTATAAAGGGACTCCAAACTCTTAGTCAGGATATGAAATGACAAGTAATTTATTTGCATTTTACAAAATACAATTCATCAACGGAACTACTTATCACAGATTGTAAGAAAATACATTTCTACTGAAAACACAATAATTCGATTCATGAATCAAACTAAAAAATCAAACAGGAAAGATAACTCTATGATAAAGTGACCATCAGCATGCTTCCTAAATATGATTTGTTCAAAGGTACAGTGTTTGTACAATAAACCACGACTTTAACTTATACCTTACATTTTCACAACATTTCACATTCTAACACACGAGCAACAATGCTGGACCTAGAGAAATTAATGGTTTGATTTTATTCATTAGAATTGTTTGACATATTTAACTTTTACAATTTTTAAGTATTGAAATATATTTACAATTACAAATTAAACCATTTGTCCAAGAAGAAAACACGCTAACTAAAGCATCCAAATGTGAAGGGTTTTTTATTGTAATCTTTAAAATTTCACATTCGGTGACGATGTTAGAAAATGAGCTGTTTAGAAAGCATTAACGCAACCACTACATTTCTAGTAAAAATCATGGAAGTTGTTAAATTCTTACACTGGGCAAAGTCTGATAAAGTCATAGTAAGTTGGTTTTGTTTATATAGTAAACCTTTTTTCTTGCCTAGAATTTCTAAGATTTTACCTCATAAATTAAACGTTTGTCGACTAAACTCTAGTGATCGTTTTAGACCAATTAAATAGTGAATCTCTTTTAAATCGTTCTGGTATACGTTAGAATTTTACATGCATTATAACATTGAGACTAGTATTTTAGGGGAACTTGAGGCTAGTGCCATATTTTGGAAAATATTGGATACCTCCACAGCAATGTTCGTTTGCCATTTAGAACTACTTTTGCTAATAGTCCATCACCATACAAAATATTCAATCACATGCTTCACACTATGGTAAAGTAGAAATAAAATTCTACTAGAGTATTATTAATAAGTATTCCTTATTTAGAAATCTCTAGTAAAGCAACAAGAACAAAACTACATTATTCCTAGCTAACCAATTACTCCGCGCGTAACTGAAGCTTTGAAGTGAGTTTGTATTCTTCCGCTACAACATTTCAACAAAATTCCTAAGACGAAACTGCTTATTTAAATGTTAAGTTCGGGAATCTATTTTTTAGATGTCTTCATAAATAGGCAGGATGTTAAACTGAGGCGGAACGGTCCGGACCGGATCGCCGCCTCTTGAGGATTCAAGTTATTAACGTTCGTGGTCTTCTGATTGGAATGTCAAAGTGGATTACAAAAGGGAGTTCCTTCTCTTTCAAAATCCCAATTTAACCATAGTAAATAAGTTTTCGCTAATTAATAAAGGAATATTAAGTTCAAAAGGCCATATAAAATCAATTAGACACTAAAACTCCTTATGGAGAAATTCAAGTTTTTACCGTCCACGTGGTTTGGAAGGAAGGCTTTTATATAGATAAGAAACGATAAACAGAAGACTAAGAAACATGTTAGTCAAAGTCTGATTACAAGGATCAAATAATGCTTATAAGTTTCGGTAATTAGTTTCACGAAATTCGTTAACATATTTGGTCTAACTCTAATTATTTGAAATTCAGTGAAAATGCAAATACTATTCTGTTGAATATTGGGAGGTATGGATAATCTGCGACATGAAAAAGTGAAAAGTTTTTGTTTTCAAGGAAAATAAATGACAAGAAAGAACCAGTTCTTATGAGCTTGCCTCTTTATCCTAGAATGTAACGTTTTGATAAATATTCGTTTCTCTTTTAAAGCTTGAAGTCATTAATTGTTTGGAGCTAGTTTAAGCACTATTAAGTTTAGAGCATTTTGAAAACAGCTCCCCTGTGTTAATTGTTGTCATTTCAAGGTCATTGTGTTATTTTTGTCATTTCAAAGTCATTTATTTTATGTATAATGTCTTTCAAATCTTAAGCTCTGAACATTAAGGTAATCCAAAAGGTTTGAGGCTAAACAAGTAGCCATAAAAGCTACAAAGTCCTAGATTTTGGCCACCGGTGACTTAACATCGGGTTTCGATACCCGCGGTGGGCAGAGCACAGATAGCCAAATGTCTAGCTTTGCACTTCACAACAAGCAAACATAATAGAAATATTTCAATTACTTGGATAGTTGAAAAAAAATCAAAAGTAATAATAAGGGGAAATCTTAACTTTGATTACTTCATTTATTTTGTGAGTCCTGTCTCTAATCAATTAAGCTGAATAAACAAACAAAAATCTACACTTTGATGAATCGAAATAAAATTGATAGTTAATTTGTTTTTCTGTTGTATTTAAATATGTAAAATTACACAAGAGGTTTTAGATAATAAGTATAAAAATCGCAAAAATAAAACAAAATAAGACAACAGGTAACAGTCTTATAGGTACTTTCTAGAAAAGGTTAACTTTATCCTAATATGATATTTTGGCCCAAACACATATATTCTTTACTTAAATATAAATACAATTTTTTTCTCATGCAAAATAAATCTAAAATTAAAGAAAAAGTAATTGCATAATTAGTCATAATTAAATTAGCCAGAAAATATTCACCTTATAAATAAGCAGCGAAAGAGTAATTTTTTAAACATAACTTGACGTTATTGAGATACGTCATAAAAAATACGTTACTTATCTATAGAAATAAATCACGTGCGAGTAGAATAAAGCTAGTAATATTTATATATTTCTTGTCACAACTCAATATGTATAATATGTTAAATCATGAGCTTTATTCGAAAATAAAACGGTCTTATTTTACTAAATTCTATATCGAAAATTATATTACCTATACCTGATTATGAAACAAAATATATCGTACAAAAAATATAAAGTTGGTTTAAGTTTTATACAAAATGAAGGGAAATCCATGCTGAACAGCAACAGTTTCCAGTTCTCACTAACGTCAGTCAGTTTTAACACGTTTTTCAAAAGGGCTATCAATTAAGCGATTCTGAAAAATATTGATTATTCTGGAATATTATTGATCTTTTCATTTTGGAGTAAATCATTTATTATAGAGTTACTTACAAGGACTAATATTTACCACTGAGTTCTAAGCCCTTTGAGAATTCCTGTTCTTCTCTCATTCAGGACTTTGTATCTAGACTTATGGTGGTTGATTGACCATGCTTTATTGTGGTTATACAGTGCAATACAGGCTGCTGGTAGACAAAATAATTACCCATTACCTCTAAGGGTTAATCTTCTAGTAGACGAATTCTTCTTCTTTACCGAGTTATTCCGTCAACATGTTTGTGGTGGAAGTTTTGGTAGATAAGCGGCCCTCTTTTATTGGGGTCAATTAATTCTATTTCGCTCTCTAATAGGCGATTAAGTAACTGCTATTGAATTAATCAATGCGATCTACGCCTCTAGTAGACGAGTGAGCCTCCTTATTAAGCAAGGCAATCTAGGTTTATAGTGTACGAGTGATCCTATTTATTAACCAATGTAATATACTCTTGTAGTAGACGAAAGATTCTCTGTATTAACCAATGCCTTACAGTAGACGAGTGATCCTCCTTATTAGCCAATGTAATATACACTTCTAGTAGATGAAATATCTTCCTTATTAATCAATGCATTCTAGGCTCATAGTATACTAATTATCTTCCTTATTAACCAATGCTATCTAGGCTTATAATAAATGCGTGATCTTCCTCATAAACCAATGCGATATACGTTTCTTGTATACGAGAGACCATCCACGTTAACCTATGCAGTCTACGCTTCTAGTAGACGAGTGATCCTCTTTACTAACCAAAGTGATCTAGGCTTCTAGTCGATGAACAATCCTCCTTATTAACCAATGTGATCTAGGCTTCTAGTCGATGAACAAAAACTTCCAGCACAAGAATCACTAAACGAGATTCGTTCTGGGGAGTCACTGTTACGTGAGAGAACTGACAGGCAACTGTCTGTCATGTGAATGATTTTAGGGTGGATGAGGTTGGTTTCAATAGAGATATCGGATTCCTTTCCTTCCTTACCATTCATATTCGACCAACTTCTATTGCTCTCTTGGTACTTACTTGGCGATTCTTCCTCTATTGGTGAGCTTGGAAATTCCCCTGAAAAAAAAATATACTGTGTAATAAACACACAAAAAATAAAATACTAAAAATGCAAACATTGAAGTAATAACTATTTTTTTTTTAGCCAGCTCCTGGAATTTTATTATGTTATTTACAAATTCTTAAAAATTTACTGCACATACACTGACCAACATAGCGTTTATGGAAATTCGAAGCAATACATTGTGAAATAAATTATGATACCGTTTCCATTTTACTTTAAAGAAAAACACATTAAGTTATAGATAGTGGTGTAAAGAAATGACAATGCTACTTTCAAACCTACGTCTACCTTTAACACTGACATTTATGCTGTATGTTTGTTTTATGGTTCATTACCAGATTTCCATCCATTCTTATGTTGAAGATGAAAGGATTTTTCTGGGTGGCTTTCATCTTCGTCCACTTCGCTCTCTTCGCTACTGATACTAGTAAAAAGTGCCGACTCGAAAAGCTGAGATGTTATCTGAACAAGAAACAAAAACAAAGTGAAGCTTTTTGTTGACGTTCTGACACCATTTCCTTCTGTACTTACTAAATATTTAGAATGTTTGACATAATAGCAAAAAGAGGCTTAGGAAGGTACTGAAAGATAGACGAATAATGTAATGAATGAAAACACTAAAATCACACTTCTAATTCCTCATTTCTCGTGCGTTAATACAATATTATAGGAGTATTTATGTATGTAACAAATTTCAAGTTACTCTCTCACGCAACTTTATAATAAATACAGTATATCATTATTTTTGTTCAGTTGCGTAGTACGAAAGACTAACACTTGATGCCGCCACCTATACAGCAGATAATGACGTTTCCTCTAAGGCTACCCTTACAGGATGTATACTAAATACAATGCATTCTCTTGGTCAGAGATGGCTAGAGAGCAGAACAAACGTAAAGTTTTAGTAGTTAAACCAGTAACCAGAATATATGCTAATTTAGCTATAAAACAAAATTCTGAAGTAAACATACGTCTACATTTTAATCATTCTCGAGCAACTACGAAAAAAAAAATCTATTTGCAGAGTTTTACCTAAAAGTAAACATATCGAGAGTGTACCTTTTGATCACGGAAATTGATATCCGGAGGCACATGAATCCAAGAACTCCTGTAGCCTTCCTTATTATTCTCATCAATCTCTGGAGAAGTCTCCGGTGAGTTATCATTGATATTAGTAGAATTTGATATACGAAAGCAAGAAATGAAGGAGATCTTTTCGTTCTCGTCTAGTAAAGCATTGAGAATCTGGATTTTCTGGGCTACAGACAAAGTACCAGTTTCAAATGACAGTTGCTCTAAATCAACGCCAGTATTCTGCTGATTCGAGGAAACCTGCTCTTTTTTCCGAGGTGATTTCAGTGCGCTTTCTGTAGACGTTTTCTCAGAGTTTTGAGCATCTGTATTGTTGTCTACAGGTTTTGTTATTTGACGCTTTGACGCCGTAGGTATTTGATTGATTTCTTTCTCTTTATTTTCTTCTTGTGTTGAACTAACTTGTTTGGAAATTTTTGACGTTTTTTTATAATTTTCTGGACTTTTGAGTTTTCCTTTAGTAAGTGGAGCATTTTTATTTGGTAAGAGTTTACGTTTACTTCTATCTAAGCCTTCTTTTTCTTTCTTCAAGACAGTAGCAGAAGAACTGGGAAAAGATGGTATTTTAGTTGTGTCCGTTTTTTGATAATTACTTTCGTTATTTCTATAGTTTCCTGGGATAGGAATTTTTGAACTACCAGCGACCACTGAGCGAGGTTTTGGAGGAACGAGAGGCTTAATTTTGTGTGTGTTGTTTTTAATACTCTGAATAACAGGTTTTTGAGAAATAAGTGACGTTTTCTTAACATTTGTTTGTTCCTTCCTCTGTAATAACTGGTTTTCTTCATTTTGACATTTTGGGCGTGCGAAGAAGGAATGTGTTGACATGGCTAATGTTTGTTGTTTTGAGCTGAAATACTCGTTTGAATTTTTGGAGTTCATGGAAGCACTAAGCGAGTTAGTTTGAATAGTGGTGTGGGTATTGGAATATACATTTTGATCAAGGTTTCCTTGATTCGAATCTAGATTTGAATCACATTGTGATAATGTATCTTCAAAATCGATCTGGTTTGCCGAGATTGGTTCTGACTGATTATCTGCTATTTTCCCAGACTCTTTCAAACATTGTGGAGAATAACACTTATAGACATCGCTTTTAAATGTTGGGGATTCATTTTGAAGTACTTTTATCTCTGAAGGAATGTCTGATGTTTGAAACACTTGGACTGTACTATTATCACACCGAACACCTCCTTTTTGAACATCAGATATCTGTTTTGATATTTCCTCTGAACTTCCACTTCCTCTGTCATCAGGACATGACGTTTCTGTCATTCCACACCCTAGTATAGACGCGTCAACTCGTTTCCAATCTATTTCTTTAGACCAGTAGGAGTTATCATCGCCATTTTTCGTATTTTCCTGCTTGCCTAGTTTTTTACAATAGATTTCTGTATGCTGTTTTCGCTGATGGTTGTGTTTACCACAACTCCTTTCAGTAAAATCTCGAGATCTACACGGTTTAGTTTTACTCAGTGGAACCTTAGAGATATTTGAACTTTTTGACCGAAAAGACGGGATCTTTCTAATAGGTAGCCTCGATAAAGGTTTCTTAAGTTCTTCTTCCATTATTCTCTTTTCTTTAGTATTTCCAAGAACACGGTTTTTCCAAGGAATTAGTTCATCCTGAACGATTTCATAATTCTCAGCAACAATCTTTTCAATACCGTCCATGGACTTCTGAAATCTCCACCCTTCAATTTCCTCCTTGTTAACGGAGTAAACTCCCTATAACGTAGTAAATATTCGGTCATCATTAAAAACCAATAATGCTTTATAACAACTTACATCACATTCGAATTAAAATGTATTTTTATATAAGGACTTAGTTATTTGAAAATATTTTCAAATTTTTATGTAACCGTCCCAATATTTTATCACATCACGATATGTCTTTGAATATAAATTGGATTTTGACTTGAATTCTTAATTCTTCATAGGAAGACTGTAACAATAAATTGAAAACTTTGTAAATAAAGGTTTAAGGGTTGTAAACAATTGATAATTTAATTGAAGAGCTTAAAAAAATCACTGAACGACAACTATAAACTATTAATAGATAGATAAATACCAGACATTTCAAATTATATTTGAATTAACCACGATCGTAATTAATAAATTTTGTTTTCTCGAGTTTTCCGTTTATATTATTTAACTTACGGAACAGTCTTGCTGAGGATGTTCACCCTCCTGTTGTAGCCATTCTTGGACAAAGGTATAGTGTTCTGGAAAATCATGCTCATCTTCACTAGGGCTCCACAGATCGTTCTCCTAAAATCAGAGGGTTTAGAAATTAAAATGTTTGTAAAACTTATTAATTTCGTGAAAATACACTGTACTATCACTGATTAGTTGAGAGTACGTGAATATTTTTAGAATATATTATCTCTATTTCTTTCTTTTTTTTATTTATGCATATTATAATTAACTAGATTCACTGTTGTCCTCATAGCAACACAAGAGTGGAAATATTTGTTTTAAAATGGATTTTTATTTGTTATGAAGTGCAAAGTATTAGTAGTGAAGTATTTTGGAACTAAAAGCACAAAATATATGTTAAAGCAACACAGTTTTAGTGGCTAGAGAAAATGTCTTGTAATGTGAAAAGTAGATAAAAGAATTGGATATAATGCAATGTTTTATATTAATTTTAGTTTGACTGTTTGTTTGTTGCTAAGCGTAAAACTACACAATGTGCTATCTGTGCTGTGCTCACAACGAGTATCGAAACCAGATTTTTAGCGTTAGAAGCCTTCAAACTTAACGCTGTGGCATTGAGGGAAGGCATTTTACTTTGAAATTTCAATCATGTATCCTACTATAATACATATATATTGCTTACACTTCTACCTTCAGAAAACTTAATTCTTTATACGAGTGCAATATCAGACATTGACTTAATACTATATACGAGTGCAATATCAGACATTGACTTAATACTATATATGAGTGCAATATCAGACATTGACTTAATACTATATACACGTGCAATATCAGACATTGACTTAATACTATATACACGTGCAATATCAGACATTGACTAAATACTATATACGAGTGCAATATCAGACATTGATTTCTCTCAAGAGTGACAAGATAGGTCTGCAAAGTAACGTGACATTCATCAAGATATTTATCAAGAAATAATTTCGTAGTTTCTGACAAGCTTTGTTCATGAGAAATAAAGATAGGCTGGACACAACTTTACAATCATAATAACACAACAGACAACTTTAATTAATTACACAAACACAGTGTATATGTGTATATGCTTTCCACAACGGACGAGCGCCTTTACTGAAGGTCAAGTTTCAAAACTGTTTGTCTCTTAAGGTTTGTTCCTGACGGAATAAGCATCACGTTAATTAGTTAAGTAGGTAATGTAATTATTACAGTGACTTTCGCTACCCACGTGACTGGCCATTCCCTCTGAAACATAAGGGAGGTCATAATCTCAAGACTACCAATGGAAAGACAAAAGGAGTTATCTCTGGTGAATGACACAGAACAATAGGCAGCAACAGCAGCTTAACGACCTTCTTGACTAATGTATTATGTGGAAACTGCACACACATCTCCTTAAAAGGTAAATTAAAAAAAAATATATTAGAATAACTTATTTACCAAACATTTCTTCCCCTCCTTTATTTTAGTCTTGTCTCAAAGGACATTAATTTAAAACTTTAAAGCCATTTAACTTTACACTTGTGTATTGCTCAACAGTGCTGTGATTTTCTTTCGCTTCTGTAAAAACACTTACATGCAACACGGACAACACTACCCTTTTTCATAGATACATTTGACAGGACATCAAACACACTTAATAATAAAAAGAAAATGAAAAAAGACTACAAATCGATATTTATACATAAAAAACACCCTTTAAAAATAAATAACCCTTTATTGGACATACAATACAATAATTAATAGTTTCACAGGATAATACCCTCTCACAAAGTATATAATAGGCATAATAAAAAGAAACATCTTTAACCCAGGTAATAAGTTCAGCAATGTAATATGCAATGGTACCCCCAATGCATAAAAAATTATAACTGTGACTTGACACAACTCAGAGTGACGAATTAAATGTCAACATACGACACACTATTATAACACTGTTTTAATCATGAAAATAAACCCTTCAAATATAAATTAAAATTTAGGCATATATAAATTATAAGTACAGAAGATAGGATATAAAAGAGGGAAATGCAGAGGCACATATATATTTACATCATTAACATTATTTACATTTGACTCTCAGGTCGATCTGAGGTACGAGTTCTCACCTTCCCTTAATGAATGAGGAAGTCCTCAAGAACAACTGGTGGCAGTGGTCTGTAAGATGACATCTTTAACTCTTTTGGATCGAGCTAACTCTGTGAATAGCCATTGGACTTACTCTGAATATCTCCATAACTAGTCTTCCTCACAATTATAGAGGGCTAGGTTTCTGTCCATTTGGCAGTTTGTTTCTGATAATGCCTTTTGAATATTGGGATTTTGTACAACTGGTCTGTTGGTAATGACTGTAGGTAGTACAATGAGAAGTTCTAGCTTAGATCATTCCTGAGATAGAATACAGGATGGCTTTGCTGGTGGTGGCTTCGTTGTAACAGATACTAAGGTATTGTTCAATTATAAAACCTTCGCTGCTGGTGGTGTGATGGTAGCCAATTGTTGAGCCTCTCAGTGCTTGGTTGACCTTTAGGAAAATCTTAACTCTAGAAAGGTCTTTTTTTGGTTTTAGTATTTAAGGGTCTTCTGGAGTTGTGTGAATATTTGGCACCAGTAACGTTTTATAGTGACGCTTCCTCTGACAGGACATATTATTGACTGGAACTGACTTATTGTTGCCTGAGGAGTGGTGACATAAGACTGAGCCCCTTGAAGAAAGGGCTCAGCTGGTGTAGCAGGCACCGATGGTGCTAGCTTCATTGAGTCAGGATCAACTTTTGGTGGACTGAGCTGGATAAAATGGGGAGTGGGGGCTATTCAGCCCCAGGAGATTTTAGGGGCCAGCCCATCAACAGATTCGGCAAGTGCTTGATGTGTTACATATCAGTGCATCTTCATCCGTGAATTCCACAGATTCAAAAGTTAGGATGGCTTCAGACATCTTGGAAATGGCCACGTGATCTAGGCCGTCGACATTGCTGAATAGCAAGTCCTAGGAATATTGATTCTCGTAGGTTCCTTTCATTCTGCAGGGCTTAGTATAATAAGTTGGAAGTTCATAAACACAAGTGAAATACAAGTGAAAAACAAGATAGTCAGTAATGTTAAGAATTTGATTTTATTTAGAAAAAGTCGTGATTGAAAACGCAAGGTTAAATGAATTCCAATTGGCTAGTAGTTTAACCAGGAGTGTAGGTAGTAAAAAGATTCCTAATTTCCGGGCTACAATCATGCTTTGCTCTAAAATTAAATTTTAGGAAGAGGAGGATGCTAAACGTATTACCTTGGTCAAACGACATTTCTATAGGATTCGCATGTTCTCCTCATGCCTTATATTGCTTGTATGAGTATTCTTAATAACTATGAACATCTTGATCCCCCAGGTTTCATCGGGTCCTTCTTTACCAATACCAGTAGCTGCACTGCCCAATATTGTCATTGGACTCGGGCTATGTTTATGTAACGTAAAAAACAAGCAGCAGTAGAAGGAATGGGACTGAATTAGAGGATACGTTATGTTAGCAGTTGCCATAGGAAGTAGGAACGAAATGGGGATGAAACTACAGACATTGGTTCCTACACACATGAGCTGATTCGTGTTAGCTGCTTTAGAAGCACCAACCTCTAACTTCTGATCTTGAGAATCTACTGACATTTACAACTCCCTTCACTCAGAACTTCGTCCAAATGAAAGTTTAGTACTAGCCGGGGGGCAACTACAAAGTTTCACCAAATGTCGCCTTGACGGTCCACTCAAAGCCTGCGTTTTCATGTATTTTGACTGCACCATTGTACTGAATGTAAATATTCAGTAAACATTCTGTGGTCATCAAACATTTAACTGTTCGTGATCAAATATATTCTACCATAACCAAATATAACGGTGAGTACACCAAGTTTACGTTTGATATGCTATCTAAACTGCTTTCCATAAATTTCATTTACTTTTGATAATAATACTAATAATTTAGTCCTCCAGTGAGACAGCAGTAAAATCTAGAGATTTACATCTTTAAAATCCGGGGTTCGATTCCCCAAGGTGGGTAGAGAATGTAACCCAAAGTATCTTTGCTCAAAAACAAACTGATAATTTCACCGAACTCATGAATGTTTCGATTCAATCAATTTAAAATATTTTGCACTACTCAACGAAAAACAGAAGGCAAAACTTTGTTTTCTCTAACGTAGTGTGATTTTCTTTGTTACTCTTATATTCTTATGAAAATTTATTACCTGCTGAATATATCTCAATGTTAATATATTCTCTCACTACTATTAATGAAGATAGCAGGTGCACTGTATTACAAACAATATCTTAAGAGGTCAGTAATCACAGTTACTTCATCACAAAATGTTAACATTTAGACTAAATTATTTATTTCCATTCCTATGTTGGTCAACAGTAGCGTTTCTTGTGTCGTTGGCCCACTAGAATACTTATAGATGACCTTATGTAATGTTCATATACATGCGTTAGACCACACTCATATATTTATTTATACAAGTATATCATTATATCCATATATCACCATTACACATTATCACATACACTAGTAGCTTCAAACAGACTCCTGCGCAAATTACTTGGATAACTTTCGTTGGTGAAATCATGTTGATATAATTGATTTTCTCCAAGAATGACAATATAGGTCTGCAGAATAACAGGGGATTCCTCAAGATACTTATCTCAATAATTCTATTTTCTCTGACTAAATGAGTTCATGAGAAATAAAGAGGGTCAAAAGAGAAAGGGAGGAAGAAAAAATGCACAGTTACAATAAACAATCTTTACAGATTTTAAGTGTGTGTATATTTACTTGACAAAATAGACTAGATAGTTATATTCAGAACTGTTTGTTTCTTTCTTAAGGTTTGTTACACACTTGGCTGTTAACCGGTGGTTAGACCTTTTAGTATCAATCTAGCTTGTTAATAAGTTGCATATTAAGCCGGCTTCAGGCAAGTTTAAACTAAATCTTGTTCATCACCAATACGGTGTTTTATTCTCACACACATAACAATTTTCCATTTTGGCAAAAGATCGATAGTAGTTGATGTATCCTTTGCTAACATTTGAGGCCATTCTATCTACGGATGATTCTATTGTTGTAGTAAAACAACCGAGGAAAACCATGTAACGCCATTTTTTTGTAACAGTTTTATTCTGGATTTTATAAAAAGAAGAAGAGCATCAGATTAGTTGAGATAGATATTTCTTTTTTTAAGAGCATAGTTTCTAAATCTTTTGTTTCTAACTATATATATACACACGTTTTCTAACATTGCTAAATTCAGAAGAAAAGTTATCACCAAACAACTTGATATTGTTCTACTTTTTTAGAACCCTATCAAGTGGTTTAATAAGTTTCCAAGCAAATTTTTATAAAAAATAATTTTTGTTTGTATCTTGAAATGTTGCTAAATCAGTTCTCTTTCTTTTTTGTAGTAAGAGTTCCTACTTGCTTTTAATACAATTTGATATTAAGGTTTTTATTAAAATAATTCACATAAACCAAGGCAGGATTTTTGGATGAACAAAGAAATTAACGGTTAGTATAAATAACAGTTGGATTTAGTAATCTAAATGCGCTTGATATAAAAGATGTCAACGAATATTATATAAAGTTCAAGAGTCTAAACAATCCATGCAGTAAGTAATCTAGTTTTTTCTTATTTATCGTGTTGTGTTAGTGCGAGTATTGTTTGTTTTGGTTTTGGAATTTCGCGCAAAGCTACACGAGGGCTATCTGCGCTAGCCGTCCCTAATTTAGCAGTGTAAGACTAGAGGGAAGGCAGCTAGTCATCACCACCCACCGCCAACTCTTGGGCTACTCTTTT
>NW_013668010.1:151331-152592 GCF_000517525.1 Limulus polyphemus | reverse complement strand
CCACCTGGCCATGCCGGGCCGTTAGTGCGAGTAGAAATAAAGATTCAAATTTTATAAAACAGTCTTATAAAACAGTTTTAAACTATACAGCGTTGGCAGAATACTATTTATTAAAATAGTTTTAGCCTAAGAAAATTTCTATGATTTGTTAATATTTCAGTGTTTTCTTTGTGTTTGTTTATAAACTTTAATCGGAAAGAAATATTTGCATCATGATTTGTTTATTTCAAAAAATCGCATAAAACTACATAAGGGTTAACTGCGCATAAGTTGTCACTAATTTTGATCGTTTCTTTGTTTGCGTGTATTTTTAGCGCTAAGTTACACGAGGGGCTATCTACATTATGTCCACTACGGAGATTGGACATCGGATTTTAGCGTTAACAACTTTTAACAGATAATCCAGAAGGAAGGTAGCTAGACAACAGAACCCTTGCCAACTCTTGAGTTACTCTTAGCTGACTGAGTAGTGGGATGTGACAGTCACTCTTATAAGTACCGATAGCTCAAAGTACTAAGCACAAGTTTTTTGCGGCAACGTAACGAGAACCATGAACCATCAGATTCACAGTCTGTGTACGCTAGCCATTTTGGCCACACCCAGCTCTTTTATTAAAATGCAATATTTGATATTAACAAAAGCCAAGATTTGTACAAACACCACACGATCTACACCAAAGAAAACATTATTATAAACTGTTTGTATGACATATAGACAGAGATCGGACTAACCCTTGAACATTTTAAGCTGGTTGGCTTAAGATCCTCGGATTCTTCACTGTTTGTGACGTCCGAAGTGGATGAACACACGGAGCTCAAAGAATCACTACACACAGGAGAGTTTTCCAACTTTTTCCACGTTGAAACACACTATTTGAAGAATAAACCACAGTGTGTTATAATTGTATTTTAAAATGATATCATTTTACTGTTATATTATATTTTACTTTTACAAAAACAGTGGGAAAAAAGAAGAGAGAATGGTTCTTTAAGGTAAGTAAATCGCCGTTCTAATAATCCATCAGATTTTTTACAACTGAATAACTGTTTTCATTTCAAAAGTCAAAATGCATCTTAGAATCTGCACGTTTTTTTTAAAACTCAAAATAATCGTATGAGATAAGAAAAAAATGTTAGGTCGTCAAGAAATTAATATCGCGTTTCGGAACACTTTCATTACCCCCCCCCCCCAAAAAAAAATGTCACGGTAGTGTAGTCTATATAATGTGTAAAGTTTAGTATACTCTAATTCCTTATGGTG
>NW_013668010.1:145686-150387 GCF_000517525.1 Limulus polyphemus | reverse complement strand
GTGGAAGGTGTTAAAGAGGACATCGACATGTTTTTTGCTTCAAAGCCAAGTGATTTCTTTAATCGGGGTATTAACAACCTGATTGTAAGATGGAAAAGCATCGTCGATAAGAAATGGAGACTATTTCATTTAATAAACGTTTTGTTTTG
Source organism: Limulus polyphemus (assembly GCF_000517525.1). Taxonomy (NCBI): domain Eukaryota; kingdom Metazoa; phylum Arthropoda; class Merostomata; order Xiphosura; family Limulidae; genus Limulus; species Limulus polyphemus. Next base: position 150,238 of record NW_013668010.1, on the reverse strand, counting down.
ATATATAAGTTGTTCGGGTTTTTTCATCTAAAAAAAACGACATTAATTTCTTGACCTAATACTAATTCTGATTCTAATGAATTTTTTATACAGTTCTGGCCACTGGGTGGTATTACAATATGAGATTTATGTGAATGTATTTCCACGTGTATTGTAACTTTATGTAACAAGTATTTCTGCTAAGACTTTTTAGACATTATTTACTCAAATAACAAATCCATGTTTTAACTCCACCAAATATAATTCTAGGTAACAGCATGGAGCCAAAATAGGGTTTGTAGTTTGAGTAAATAATGTCTAAGGTATTTCCAGCCTTGTTTCATTCCTTTTTTACGGTCTCTATTTGCAGGTTTATAAATTCCTAATGTTTTGATTTATCTTTTAACTCTGTTACCCATGCACTGATTTTTTTTATTAAGTTTAGTGATTTTTTTCTCCTGTTTAGATACCAACTAGATACTGACTGTGTAACGGTCAAAAATAAAAATAATTACAATATGTTTGTTTGTTATTAAGCACAAAGCTACACATTGGGCTATCTTTACTCTGCCCACCACGGGTATCGAAACCAGTTTCTAGCTTTGTAAGTCCGCAGACATACCGCTGTGCCTGTGGATCTGTCCTTCATACTTGTGATTGCATGTTTTACACTGTATGAAGTAAATGATCTTGTGATCAAATAGTCAATAGCTACAGTAAATCATCATGAACTGTATCAGTTAGCTACTAGCTATGTTTATTATAATTACAGTGTATAAAGTTAGCTACCATATCAAGTACTCCTTTGCCCATAGTTGAGCATATAAAAATCCAACAAACAAAATAAATACAAAATTGGGAATTTAAAAACCTGCAAAAAAAGATCAAAAAATAGGGAGGAAACAAGGCTGGAGATATTGTACACTTAGGGAGTGTCTCAACAACCATAAATCTTCTATTAACACCAAAAAAGACCTCCCTGTTGCCCAGCATTTCAAACAACAGGGTCATTATATTAATGACGTGATTATTACTGAAACCAATTTCAAAAGTCAAGCTGATACAAAAATGGAAGAAGTATATTGTTACGATGCAGCTAGAGATTGTAATGGAAATTTGTTTGAGAACATAGCGAGATTTTATAGTTTCTGTGTAACTAAATTCTCTCTATATATAAGGCACAGCAATTGGCAAAATATATGCTTAGACTAAGACACGACCCCCACTAAGCACGTATAAACTTTAACCAGTAGAAAAGCAGCCTTTTAAAATAAATATACATCTCAAACATCGCTTTAAATAAACCTTTGTGCATTTTAAAGTAATTATTCGACGACTGTGTGTAATCAAATTTAATACTATGTGTATTGATTTTTTTTTTACTTCTTCACTTCATACAAAATATAGGGGTTGGTTCCCTAAAGACACCGATTGTATAGTGTACAAAGCATTGAATATTTACATGTTACAGTCATCTCATTTTCATCTATTATTGGCTGGTAATTTCTGTTTCACCCTATACTTAAGCTTTTTAAAAGAACACCAGATGTTTGTAAAAAAGCCTACTTCAAGGCGGTAATAATAGCGTCGCTTACACTAGAATTATGATGTTTTTTAGCTTATGTAAAATATAGAAGAAACAAATAGACTTTTCAATACCCCTACGAACAGGTTTGGGTACCAAGCCATTTTTGTTATAAACTGGCAAGAGAATAATAATAAGAAGAAAAAGAATTACAAACGAGCTGTTTTGAGCGGATTTTCATTTCTTTGTAGGTCTAACTATCATGGTTCACGATAGGTTATTTATTTAATGTACAAAAACCTGAATATTAATATATGTAGTTTTAAGTATATACATATGTGTATGTGTCCTGTTTTAAAATATGGGTTCTAATTAATGATGGTGGTTTCTATACCCAAGTAACTTTTTTCTTGCTGACGATAATTTTATACATTATGTGTTGTCTGAAATGACACTGGTATTATTGTGATGTTTAAAACATAAGTTAATTATGCATCATTGTTGATTTATCATAAAATAATAAATTACGTCCAGATTTCTGAAGAGTTTAAAATTTTAGACTTGAAAAATATCTAACATAACAAACCTGAACCACTGACGTTCCTTTCTCCGGTGTGTTTCTACTATTATTTATTGGAAAAGGGCTCTCACAGACTGACGCACATCGTTCTAAAGGTCGAACCCTAAACCTGAGGTTACTATACCCAGGGGAATGTGCCTCTTTTCTGAGGTACAAGTAAGAATCTGAAACGTTTCGACGAATTGTTGTATGTGGAATTGAGGTTCTCACGTAAGAACGTTTATTTTGTATGTGTGTCTTTTGTGGTTTCAAACTTTGACAAGAATCACTAACCACCGTTTTTTCTTTTGCCATCTTTTCACGTTGATTCAATAAAATAAAGGGCTTAATTACTGTAAGCTCGTTATGTGACTTATTACTAAGCTGTTCAATATTTTCGTTACTCTTTGCTTGTAGTTGGGTGTCAAGCTTTGCACTTTCCTCGCCTGTTTTGCAACGATTATCAACCAACATTTCACCATAACAGTGTGATATGGTACTTGTTTTTTCATTTTTCTGAGCTAAATGGGTATTAATTGTTTCAAATTCTTGAATACGACTAGTTCTTTCCCAGACTGTGCCCTTCTGAGGATTTTTCTCATTTTTTGGTGAAGACATGTTACAAATAGAACGTGTTTCCTTGGCCACATCTCCTTCATGAGTGCAAGAGATCAGTGAATCTTTGTTTTCAATTATACACTTTGCCCGGCTTATCGAAGACCCAGTGCCATCAACATCCAAGAACGGAGGTTTTCGAAACTGGAACGAACAAAGCCCACTGTCCGAGGAAGAAGCCATTTCTCCATCTTTTTTTACAGACATTTTTTGCTGTACAGCTGGAAAACTTAGATTCATCGTCTTTACAAGGTGTTCGGTTTCATTAAATGAAACCGATTTCATATCGTGTATATTAAACTTCTGGTCTTCGTTTATCTCTATTTGAATATCACTGGACATAGTGGAGTATCCTTCGTCTTTACAAACGTGGTCATTATCAACATTTGGTTTGTTGTTCTCATCGGAGTGAAGTAAGCCGTGAACCCTAATAGTATCTGAAAAGAAAGATTAAAAGTATCATGAACAAAGTGTACATTTATGGACCCAGATGTTTTGGAGCTATAACAGTGACCCAAAGAAATTTAATTTTTAATCATCAGAAACAGGCATACAAAGTTTAAATGAATGCAATGAGATTTCAATATCTAAACATTTTATATGCTTGTGATTAGATTAAAGGTTTTGAGATAAAACTCCTTACCTATCATCAAATGAGAATTATTTGTCATATCAGAGTCATTGTTAGAGTGAATTCTTCGAACAACAGTATTTGTGTTATTTTCTTCTGAGAGATTGCTCACACCAACAGGTTGTAAGGCAGATGATTTTCGAAGAGTTTCTTGCTTGGAATAACTAGGTTTGTTGCATAGAAAGTTTTCACTGGATTTGGACGGACTAGATGTTTCTTTTAATTTTCCAGAAACATGGAATCCATGATCCAGATTTGAGCAAGGCGGTATTACACTTTTAAGTTGCAGGTTTCTTTCAGCTTCTAAAACAGAATTGCCAACAAGCGTGGAAATGCTAGATGAAGAATGTGGAAGATCTTTACAATTAAAAGAGAGCTGGGAATCCTTACTGAAGACTTGACCTATTTGATTCATCGAATGAGTAAACCTAGCGACAATGTTTTGAACTGTTCTATGGCTAGGCACAGTGAGCTTATTGGGAGAGATCAGTGGAGATAAATTGTCAATACTAAGAAGCTCTTTCTCAGTCATTGGTTTAGTTATTGTGTGACTACTAACACCAATATCCTTGGAATGTTGGACAACTTCCTTTTCCTTTTGTTTTCCTACTTGCACAACGTTTGCACCCTTAGTAACTGTTGTTTCGGGATTGTTCAAGCAACCAAAGTTCATAGTTTTTCCCCTGTCAAATTCTTTATCGAAACTCCTTGAAAATTCATTTTGCTGACTACAAGTAGACTTAAAACGTTGATGGCTAGAAGGAGTGCTGGGCAGAAATTCAGTCAAACAGAAACTTTTGGATTCATTTATAGATGCTTCTAGTGGAGATTCGTTACTGTCTGGATTCGTCGAAGCGATTTGGGAAAATTCTGATTGGAAGCCCATCTGGGAGGAAAATACATGAACAATAAAAAAATCATCTCTAATAAACTATCTTTAATTTATTATGTAATTGTTAACTCTAATCTAAATTGACCAGTTTTTACGAAGTCATTGAAGTTACTTTTCTAAAGTATACGTGTTGATATATATGCTAATAATTGTAACTTGTTTTTAAAATAATTATTGAAGACATACGTTACTAAAATCATGTAGTATATTTTCCGACTTTAATATGTCAAATGTAAGGAACAAAAGCGTCAAATGTGTTGAAAACATTATTTCCTATATATACACAGCGTGGTCACAAGTAAATAGACACCACCTTTTCAGAAAAAATGAAATTTTTCAGTCATATTCACA
>NW_013668010.1:141652-144777 GCF_000517525.1 Limulus polyphemus | reverse complement strand
TGTGAATATGACTGAAAAATTTCATTTTTTCTGAAAAGGTGGTGTCTATTTACTTGTGACCACTCAGTGTATAAGGAATATATGTGAGTGCTGACCTCTGGTGGCTTTAGCTGTTGCTTAAGCATAAAAGCTAAGACGCTGTTTTGGTGTTCTAACTCCTGGACCCGTTCTTCTAATCTTTGACATTCTTCTCGTAAGTTCTGTAAACGAAAAGAACATCATTTTGACCAAGATCAAAGTTATTTTACTAGATGTTGTAGGATAAAAATATTCAACACGCTAAGTGCTTTGACAGTTAGAAGTTCAAACTGTTTCTTTACAAATGTATAAAAGAAATATGATCAATTAAACCTATCGTATTGAGTAAATAATATACGTTCTTTGATGAAGAGTAAAACATTTCATTACATATTACTTATTTAAATCAGACATCTTAAAATTTCTTCAGATTCTAATGCAAAAAGGGAATAAATAATTAAACTTTATTTTCACAAAAGAATAAACGACCCATTCTTATTATTCAACAATTCTCGCAGCGACATCTATAAAATGAAAAACTTTATATATAACTAGTTGGAGTACCAGTCCCTTGGACGGAAGTTATGTGAATTCATGATTAATGAAAGGTTATCTTAGGACGTGAAAAGCTGCTTCCCTTATATGTAAGCAGATCAATCAACACCATTAAATAAAATATTTAGAAAACTTCTTCTCTCCCCCGTAGCAGGCTTAGGAGTGTCAGTTAAAAGAGCTGCAATCCAACTGGAGCTGTTTTAAAATGGCCAGGTTAGATGAGTGTGAAGTAACAGTAGAAAAACGAAAAAAAAAAACCCATAAAAACTGCAAAACACAAAGTGTGAAAGCGCAAATTTGCATTGCTAAATTTGGCGAAGAACCATCAACAGTGGCCGAAGTAGTGGTAAAAAGGACCCATAAAAGGCGTAAAAGGCAAAGTTTAAAACTGAAAATTTGTATGTATCTCCGCATGGACCTAACGAACCTCCATACCAATTTTGGTGAAGACCCATTCACATCCTGCGAAGTAGTTACATGGACAGACAACACTATTATATGTATATAGATATACATAAATTTAGTTGTTTGTAAATATTTCGAAAAAAAGATGGATGTGAACACCAAATTTGTATTTGTTCCAATTAATTTTGAGTGGATAGTGATAAATTACGAACCTCAATTTCAAAGATTTATAATTTTTTTAAAAACAGTACCTTATGGATCATGTATGTAAGTGGTCATTTACAGCAATTAATACGCCCTAATTTTATATGTAAAATATAGTAATAAAATACAGTAATTTGACATTAAGTAGCATTTCATTTCACAGTTTTAAAGTTGAATATATTTCTAAATATCCAAGAAAAATTTCACAAATTGAATTCCTGAAATATCTTATTACGGTATTGATCAAGGTACTGAAGAAACTAAATAATGGATAACTGATATAGAATAACTAATGTAAAAGCTGAAAATCATGCACAGTACCCGAAAATCAATGTCGTCTGGTCACCTAAATTATTTTCTTCAAAATCCCTTGACAGAGTTTAAAAGACTCGCGTAAATATTTCAGTTATTTTTCTCTTTAGTTTTTAGATACTAAAACATGTAGACAAACCAGTGAAGACGTTTTAGATGCTAAAACATATGAACAAACCAGTGAACACGTTATAGATGCTAAAACATATGAACAAACCAGTGAACACGTCATAGATGCTAAAACATACGAACAAACCAGTGAACACGTTATAGATACTAAAACTTATGGACAAACCAGTGGACACGCTTTAGATACTAAAACATACGAACAAACCAGTGAACACGTTACAGATACCAAAACATATGAACAAACCAGTGAACACGTTATAGATGCTAAAACATATGAACAAACCAGTGGACACGCTTTAAATACTAAAACATACGAACAAACCAGTGAACACGTTACAGATGCTAAAACTTATGGACAAACCAGTGGACATGCTTTAGATACTAAAACATATTGACAAACCAGTGGACACATTCTAGATACTAAAACATATGAACAAACCAGTGGACACGTTATAGATACTAAAACGTATGGACAAACTAGTGAACACGTTATAGATACTAAAACTTATGAACAAACCAGTGAACACGTTATAGATACTAAAACGTATGGACAAACCAGTGGACACACTCTAGATACTAAAACATATGAACAAACCAGTGAACACGTTATAGATACTAAAACTTATGGACAAACCAGTGGACACGCTTTAGATACTAAAACGTATGGACAAACCAGTGGACACTTTAACCACACCTTTTGTCCAAGCAAGGCCTGTACTACTTGGTTTGCTACTTCATCGAGACAACGTTCATATTGCAGTCTCTGGTTTTCGTTCTCCTGGCGTAGCAAGGAGTTCTCTTGGTCCAGGAGCTTAAGACGTTCTAAGAAGTGCTGAGTAACGAGATTTTCTTTTTCTTCTCCAGGTTTCTCTTGTTCCTACAAACATTTAAATATGGCGAATTATTTTTCATTTTTAAATAGCATCGTCATTCCTCGTCAAATGATACTTTCTACTTTAAAAAAAAAAATCAATTCAAATTGATATCAGATGTGATTCAATGAAGGAAATGAGGGTTTCTGCATTTTCAATTTCGCTATCCTGCAGTGACGAAAAGTAAGGATTAACTTAGAGGATATTTAGAACTTTTGGTAAAGATTATTATAGAGAGGATGATTCATAAAGCTCACTTCATTAAGAGTTCAAATTTTAACTATGCGATGCTAAAATTTCACTACTTGATGCTTAAATACACTATTATGATGAGTATAGGACCTAGCCTGGCATGATGATTAGGGCGCTCTACCCGCAACCTGAGGGTCACGGGATCGAATCCTATCATAGAACATGCTCGCAACTTTCAGCAGCAGAGGCTTTATAATGTGACGGTCAACTACACTATTCGTTGGTAAATAGTCTTCCATGACTTGGCGGCGGTGGGTTGTGCCGACTGTCTGTATTCGCTCTAGTTTATCACTTTAAAATTAGGGAGGGCTAACCGCAAATAGCCCTTGAGTAGCTTTGCGCGAAATTACACAAACAAACTATAGGTATGTGAATCTA
>NW_013668010.1:129367-140680 GCF_000517525.1 Limulus polyphemus | reverse complement strand
TCATAGGGAAAAGTATCAGCCATTTTGTTGGTGTGAACGTGCTTTGTAATCATTATGAGAAAAACCTATACTTAACTTGCGTTAACTTGTGTTCAGGGTTATTGATGAGGAGGAGTGGAATTCTCCAAAACTACTATAACCCAGTAACACACGTTTATCAAAGTGTAGATTGAACTGGGCCTCCCTTGAGCTTAGAATTCGAGATTAAACAAATTTCGGAATACTAAGTTTATTTATTGTATCTGCTATTGTGTGGTTATATAATGTTAAAAACTGAATAGTGGCCAATGACACTTTTTCTTCACATTCACCTATCCAGCGTATAGGTTTTTTCTCATAGTGACTACAAAGCACGTTCACACCAACAGTATTTTTAACAACAAGTTTGAAAATTAAAGTAGGCTGTAGCGATAACTTAAATTAAGTCTTTAAGTAAATCTAGCATAAAAACCGTTAAGGATTACTACAACTTTGTTACTAACCCCTTAAATCATTCAAGTAAAGGCGGGAAGAAATTGCATATTGCTGTAATATTAAAAATGTTCCCGCCAAAGAATCAGTTATTTCTTTCCTTATATGCTCGGTTTAATTCGGGTGAAGAACAGAATGACCGAGAAACGTAAACATATAACAAAACGGTGAACCTCCAAACATAGAAATGGTTTTGATGGCACCAAGACATTAAAAAAGAATCTGTATATTATAGTAGTTTGTTTTATAAAACACGATGGCGTTATCCCACCTCGTACTTTAGAGCTGTAGTTGACTTCTCTTGTCGTAGCTCATCCAACTGAGACTTAAACTGAAGCACGCTCTTCACCATGCCTTCCATTCTACAGAAAAAAAAACATAAAATTAAAACTATATGTTTCATTCATCCTTGTCCTTTATCTAAGCACTTTCTTGTACGAGTCATCTGAGCCAAGTATCTTATTTAGGGACAGTAAGATCAAGAATTCTCGTACAAAATGAACAAGAACCAAAGATATATATAAAATACATTAACATCTTTAAATAGCAAGGCTAATTCAAGATGGGATCCGATCCAATATAATCTGTTTTTGAAAGAATACGAAATTTGCCAGAGAAATTTGTTGTATTATGTGTACAGATATGAATATGCCACCCAAAACAGAAATCAAATAAATTACCCATTGTTTATGGTCACATTTTATATACAGTTCTTCAAAAACTTCGACATTTCTAGCATCACTTGCACGATAGGGTTCGAATCCCGTCGACGAACATGTCTTTCAGCCATAGGGGCATTCTTATGTGACGGTCAATCCCATTATTAGGTGTTAGAGCGTAGCCCAAGAGTTGACTAGCTATCATTTCTAAATTGGCCCGGCATGGCCAGGTGGTTAGGGGGCGCTCGACTCGCAATCTGCGGGTTCGAATCCCCGTCACACCAAACATGCTCGCCCTTTCAGCCGTGGGAGCGTTATAATATGACGGTCAATCTCACTATTCATTGGTAAAAGAGTAGCCCAAGAGTTGGCGGTGGGTGGTGATGACTAGATGCCTTCCCTCTAGTCTTACACAGCTAAATTAGGTACGGCTAGCGCAGATAGCTCTCGTGTAGCTTTGCGCGAAATCTATAACAAACAAACAAACATTTCTAAACTAGGGACGGCTGGAGCAAATAGCTCTCGAATAGCTTTGCGTGAAATTCATCAAAGAAATTAACACTTACGTTAAATAACGTTTGCTAAGTTACCAAATATCACTTTCATTTTCGATAATATATATCTTTAAATTAACCAATCAAAGCGCTTTGATAGGATTTAGAAGCTAGAAAATGAAAGTAACAGCGAGCGCAGATAGAAATTCCACGAGGTTATTTATTAAAGTGATTGTTTTCGTTCAGTCACTTCTGATGTCATTATCTCGTGTGATTGAGTAGAAGTCATTGCGAGTTCGCTGTCATTCCTCCCCAAAAGAATACTAACTGTCCATGAAATTGTAAGGATTTTAAATATAGTATAGTTTTCGTTCTGAATGTGTTAAGACGCTGAATTGAAAATAGAATAAAAAACAAAACATGAAACAGTTTCAAAACGACAATTTTTCCCGTTATACTTCTCACTTTGACGTTGATGTTATCATACGAGATATGTAATTCACACTTTATCTGCAATTTGACACATAATTTAAGGCCTATGTAGCCCCAGAGTGCGCATAGTAAAAGTATATATTTCCGAGCACTTATTCACCACTACCAAAGCGATAGTGAAAACTCAGACATTCTCATGTTTCCGTTACTTGTTTACGGCAGCTTACCCACAGTGTCAATATTTTGTTTCTTGGCAACTTTCTTGGTTGACCAGCTATCCACATAAATAAACACCAATATGTGTATCTGTTCCTTATTCGTTTCCACATTTCTTGATCAATCTTGACACAGTGATACAGGATGACGTGAGGAACGTCATGGGGGGGGGGGGGGGTTGGTCCCCCATCTAGATTCGGAAAAACTACCAACGTTGTATATCCCTCAGCATTAGAATGAACTATGTAACCACTATTATTAGGATTCTTGAAAGCAGTACGTCTTTCTTTTCAGTATTAGTATCTTTATGTATTTTTATCACACTTTTGATGTTTATTATGTTAAGGAAAAAATAGAAGCATAATTTCCTATCCCTTATTAGAAACGAGTTTTTATTTCACCCGTTCAGCTAGTCTTTAACAAAGTAAGCACATAAGTATCATTCCATACTCTGTGCTGAAGAAAGATATTACACAAATAGGGTGTGAAATGGAAAACCAGGATTGGTGTTGATTTGGATCAGTCATATACATGTTGTTAAACCACTTCTATTGCATAAGTATACAACGTTTTAAAATGAGGACAACATAATCTCTAAAGCATATACTTTGTTTGTTTGTTGCTAAGCGCAAAGCTACACAATGAGCTATCTATGCTGTATTTGCCACGGGTATCGAAACCTGGATTTTAGCGTTATATGTCTTCAGACTTACCATTGAGCCACTGGTGGGCTCACGTACTTTGACATACATGAGTATTGGACAAACTAAAGACAAATTCAGTCGTGATGTTGTTACCAGAATACACGTTTGTACTTATTTTCACCTGAAGATGTTCCTGATAATGTTTACTTGAAATCAGACCATTGTGTGTCCATGAAGGTTATTTGTGTGTCCAGGAAACACGGCAAGGAAACAACTGAGCAGCGTCCGGGTCGTCCTGGTCCATTGGAGAGGACAAAAAGGGCTGTCAAGAAGAGCATCGAAATGGATCCCAGATTATCGCCTGCAGAAGTGGCCAAAGTTGGTGGGATGAGCCCGAAATCTGTTCAACGGTTATTTACTTTCTATAATTTCTGTTGTTCATCAAGGTTAATATTAAATCAATGTCGATAAATTAACCGTTGGAAATGTCTGGCTTCTTTTATGTAGAAGACAGTTTGTCGTTGTGTGATTGCTGTTTTTTTTGCATTAGATGAAGGAATGGTTGAAGACGTAATGGTTGTCTTTTGAGCGATAATATATCGTCGTCAATGAATTATTACATCAATGATATTTTGGGGTAAAAGGAGTTTTCTAAATATGATAATATAAGGTTCAAATGGTAGAAGAAAAGTCACAGTTTAATTGGTTCTTTAGAAATACGCTGACAAACAATGTTAGTGTCCTAGTTACAACAGAGGATTAACAAATAAATTGGGCCCGGCATGGCCAGGTGGTTAGGGCGCTCGACTCGCAATCTGAGGGTTGCGGGTTCGAATCCCCGTAACACCAAACATGATCGCCCTTTCAGCCGTGGGGGCGTTATAATGTGACGGTTAATCCCACTGTTCGTTGGTAAAAGAGTAGCCCAAGAGTTGGGTGGTGATGACTAACTGCCTTCCCTCTAGTGTTACACTGCTAAATTAGGGACGGCTAGCGCAGATAGCCCTCGTGTAGCTTTGCGCGAAATTCAAAACAAAAAAATAAATCATAAAGAAATACTGATACCTTTGTAAGTCGCGCTGAAGTCTGATTAGATGAGCTTTGCAACGTCTGTTCTCTGATTGGGCCTCATTAAGACGTGTCTCCGCATTCTGCTGCCACATTGTTTCTTTAGTTAATTCTTCTTTTACGGCCCCCTGTATATTACAGCAGCCAGCTAATTACTAATCGTTTAAATTAAACTTCTTAAAAAAATAACGAATTAACTTAAAGAAGGAGAGAAAAATTCTAAACGATAACGAACTGTTTTGTAGTCACAATTAATAAACATCGGAGCGTAATCTAATAATGTAGATTAATCAAAATACTCTAACTTTAAGAAAAAAAGGCTATAAAAATTACTGTACAAATGATTACATTAGTGTAGTTTATTTGATGAGGTAGAAATGTATATCATAATCAAAGCAACTTATAGGTTATATTACAGTTTATTCTATGAGGTAGAAATGTATATCATAATCAAAGTAACTTATAGGTTATATTACAGTTTATTCTATGAGGTAGAAATGTATATCATAATCCTCTTCCTTGGATTACACGTGTATAACCATCTATTTGGAAGACTTTGGTGGAAATCTATAGAAAACTAAGACTAATTAGTGTTAATTAAAATCGAAATACCTCTTCCTTGGATTACGCGTGTATAACCATCTAGTTGGAAGACTTTGATGGAAATTTCTGGAAAACTAAGACTAAGAGCTTTAGAATATACATATTGTGATTATTGATTTTTCTTCTTCTACGAAAAGTATTGATGTGATTTGTTTTTATTTAAATCATTATTCTCTTTGAGGTCAATGATTAATTGAACGATAATTAATTTTTCTTCTGTGTATGATCAATTAAACTAAAGTAACATACCATTGCTGTTCAATAGTGATTTTTAAAAATTTTTTATCTGCGTGTCACGTTCGTTAAATTATGAAATTACATACAGTTTAGATGTTACATGTTGGATTTAACTTTAATATGGAAATTTTTGAAAAACAATAACATGTTTAAAACTTTCAATATAAATGCTGGAGGTATCCCACATTCTACAAGAAATTTAGAAAACAGCTAAAATGGAATAGAAAAAAGATATGTATCGTTTAAAAATAACGTTTCGACACTGATAACGTGGCATCAACTATCCCATTTTAGTTGTTTTCTGAATTTAAAAAAATGTTTAAATATTTTTGTGCGTGTTGCAGCATTTTCAGTGTATTGATTTAATACGAGTCATGTTGGATCAAGTTTGATTCAATAACTCTTAACAAAAAGAAGCGACTTATCAATATAAGCACACTAAATTGACAAGCAGATCATTAATAAGCGTAATTAAGTGGGTTTATTTTGCGAGACGTACTACATGTTTCGACAGAATATTGGTTTGTCGTCTTCTTAATTTAACTGTGATTTATTTCGGACTGTCCTATACCTTTCACTAATAAACTGTAATATAACCTATAAGTTGCTTTGATTATGATATACATTTCTACCTCATAGAATCAACTGTAATATAACCTATAAGTTGCTTTGATTATGATATACATTTCTACCTCATAGAATAAACTATGATATAACCTATAAGTTGCTTTGATTATTATATACATTTCTACCTCATAGAATAAACTGTAATATAACCTGTAAGTTACTTTGCGTGTATAACCATCTAGTTGGAAGACTTTGGTGGAAATCTATAGAAAACTAAGACTAATTAGTGTTAATTAAAATCGAAATATGTAATCCAGGGAAGAGATATTTCGATTTTAATTAACACTAATTAGTCTTAGTTTTCTATAGATTTCCATCAAAGTCTTCCAACTAGATGGTTATACACGTGTAATCCAAAGAAGAGGTATTTCGATTTTAATTAACACTAATTAGTCTTAGTTTTCTATAGATTTCCATCAAAGTCTTCCAACTAGATGGTTATACACTTGTAATCCAAAGAAGAGGTATTTCGATTTTCATTAGCACTGCGGTAAAGATTACATTAACAGAACATAACTAATGTACTTCAGCTTCCATAAAACACGTAATACTGGTGATTCTTTCTGCTTTATATTTACTATTGAAATTGCTATTCATGCTCTGGAGCACTAGAGTTCCCCCTTTATGGCCTCGTACTTAAGGGAAGAGTGCGCCGTTACCGGCACAATTTAATTTATTACCTCAATAAAGAAAAGTTTCATGATTGTATGAAAAATCACGACCTATTGCAAGCAATCTTTAACGAAACGCACGAGCACATGCATTGTTGATAGTAGAGTCTGTATCCTAATGGCCCTTTCAGCCGTTTATCGATCTCAGTTATTAATTTTGAGCTATAAAGAAATAATTTTGAGAAGCTGGAAAGAACATTAAATAGTGCGCTGACGATTTACTTGTCTTCATTAAAGTATTTTACATAAAACGCGTGCTTAGATCTATTAAGATAAGATTCGTCAGTCCCAAACTTGCTCACCGATTCAGTTTAAAATAACAAATGAATAAAAAAAAAGAGAGTACTTGTTACTACATAGATAATAGAAAAGTTACATTTTCATTTGTCTCCCGGTGACACAGCGGTAAATCCACAGACTTACAACGCTAAAATCCTTAGTTCGTGTCCCCGCGATGAACACAGCAGATAGCCCAGTGTGGCTTTGCTCTCAAACAAACACGGTTCTCAAACGTAACAATAACTTGTAACTGCGTTGTCATCAGTAACCTTTTTTTTTTATTGTTTTAGCGTACATCTGTCTGCACGAAGGGTTATCAGCGCTGTCCCCCCCCCCGGACTGATCGGTAGATCTGAAGGCTTACGGCGTTAAAAATCGAGTTTCGATACTTGTCGTGGACAAAGCACAGGTAGTCCATTGTGTATTTATACAATAAGAACTAAACTATCAACACTGTATTCTTTGCGTTGATAGAATCACGAATTCTTTCGTTATAAGCCCTTAAATTTACCACGGAACTCCACGAGACAATGCTTTATTAATATTTTCTTTAAATGATTATAATTATTTAATCATGTAAGAATTTGCGTGTGATTCAGACGTAGATAAAATAGGCACTAAAATACAGTTGATAATGTTTTAAGGCTAGAAGACTTTAATGTGAAGTGGAATTGTTTGTTTTGTTTAAGCCACATAGGGGCTAACTGCACTGTGCCCACCTTACGGATGGAATCTAAAAAAAATTGCTTTATACGCCCTCAAGCTTACGACCGAGACACTGGTGAGCAAGAATTGAAATTATATTTATTTTGAAAAGTAAACTGGTGAAATAAAAACAATTACAAATCATCAATAATTTGAAAAAAATATAAAATTCAACAAGTATGTAGGGAACTTAAATGAAGAGCATACAAAACATTTAATGTTTTCGTATCTCATCAATTAAACATTTTTAATAACGTATTAAAGATCAACAACACACACAAAAAAGAACATTTCTAAGTGACAGCCGAAATTCTAAATCAGGACTCACCTACTGTTTTTAAAATTTATGAAATAAAAAAGATATCCAGAAGTAGTTCGATGACCTAACTTTAGTATTATCTTACGAATAAAGAGGGCGTGAAGGTCTATTTTTTTTTTTTTTACAGATTCTGAAATAAAGTGCTACATTTACAGCAAGTTCCCGGACCCAAAAAATATTGTGAATATTTTTTCTTTCGAAAACTCTGGAATAAAACAAAACCCATTAAGAGTTCCAGTAGCGCTAGTAATTCAATTCAAGTTTTTTGTAGATGATATCATTTTGAAAAATCCTAAATCTGAATTAAAACATCATCAACTTAACGATAAAATGGTTGATCCATCTCTATAGCGACGCTCATAAGATATTTATTTGCACATTCAGTATAAACGTATCAAAGAGTTGCTGTTTAAAAACGTATTGTGGTTATTATTTTCTCATCAAATTTTGTTATTCGTCTCTTCATTTCCTGTCCTAACTTACATGAAAATATATAATAAAACAATCCTTGTACACCTGCATATAGACACACAAGCCTGTAAGAGTATTTAGATTTCTCCAAGTTGTATTAAACGTATAAATGGATTACTTTAAGACGTTTTTGATGTATTTTGTTAAATTAGCTTACAGAGCACAATACAGTTCTTACTGTTTGACTATAAACGAAAAGGAATAACACACCGATCAAATGATATAAACGTATCTTGTTTGTAAGGATTTGCTGTCCTCAAGTGTACCAATGATTCTCATAGAATTATGGACACTGCAATTCAAGGTTACGTAAAAAAGTGTTACTTCTGTCTTGTTAACGGTATTTGGAGTGTCATGTTCCTCATCCCACAAAGAGCAGCCTAACCACATGTGCGTTTGTTTTCAAGTCAATATCGACGTTTCAATGGATAAATCTACCATGCCGAGTTCAGGAGACTCTCCTCGTGACTAACTTTTATAGTCGTAAAACATAGATGGCTTTTATTATTATTATTTTCTTCTGGAATAAATATGGCGACGGACTGTCGCCACATAGTCACTGGGGTTCGTTAAGCTAGGCCCACGCTCACTGGTACATGGAAAAGGAGAGATAGAAGCAAGATCTACTGAAACATGCTTATTGTCACGACTCTCGTGGCGCCGCTGTCAGCACCACTGGTTATACAAGCAGAAGAAATGACGAACTACGCTGTTCAACACTAAGTGACAGAACCATTACAATCAAACCTAGTGTGACCAATAATTTTCATGTTCAATAATATGTACGCGTGTTAAACAATCGCATACACACAAGCATGTGAAAATGAAAGCAATAATATCCAGATATTTCGCAGATTTTAACACGCTGACAAACTTTCTTCCATTTTGACATCAGTAAACAGCAGCATTTTGAACAACTGGTTTTTTACTTCTTACAGGTTTACAGCTCGAATTTATATTCAAGTCTAACATGTTAGGATTACGTAGCATAAAGAATAACTAGAAATATTTCAGCGCTTTAACAACCATTTTGATATCTTTTTTTTTTTTCTAGGAAGGGGAGCGTTTAATTCTACAGATGCAAAACAGCGAAATAGACATCTTCCATCCAAAGCTTTCATTTCGCATTGGGGCCCTGCATGGCCAGTTGGTTAGGGCGCTCGATTCGCAATCTGCGGGTCGCGGGTTCGAATCTCCGTCCCACCAAATATACTCGTCCTTTCAGCAGTGGGGGCGTTATAATGTGACGGTCAATCTCACTATTCGTTGGTAAAAGAGTAGCCCAAACGTTGTCGGTGGGTGGTGATGACTAGCTGCCTTCCCTCTAGTCTTAATTACTAAATTAGGGACGGCTAGCGCAAATAGCCCTCGTGTAGCTTTGCGCGAAATTCAAAAACAAACAAACAATTTCGCATTGTTCACCTCAAGTATTATTCCAAAAGGGATAACCCTATTACTAATATTCGCTGCACGTTCCAAGCCTGCCATTCGTTGTCTATAGTGAACAGGCAGGAACCCTTAAATTTATTTAAAACATATAGAAATAAACAAATATATAAAAATCCTCCTACGAAAAAAAAGTACCTTAGGCAATTTCATCGTTACAAAGCATAAGATAATGAGAAACTACATTAATTAAAATAAGCAATAATAAATAAAAATAATCTAGCCAATTCACGTTACGTTTAATAGAAATGAAAGGAGTTTGAGTAACAATGAACCCAAAGATTAATATCATCCAGCAAGTAACTTACTAAAAGATCAATTTCTAGGCTTAATTCATTCTTAAGTACTTTAATTACATTTCTTTAATGCTCAAGCAGGAAAATATTAATTAAACGTATACCTCCATATTATACATATTAAAGAATCTTCCGAATAGCGACATTAGAGCTTCATTATACGAACTATATTGTATGAAATAAAGTGTGGAATAAATAATTTGTAGAAAAGAAAAAGTAGAAACAAAGTCTCAAAAAAATGCAAGTTTCGAGAACTGGTAATATGCAGGGAGAGCACACATAGCCTTTTGTGTAGCTTTGTGCTTAACTGCAAACAAACAACCAAAAAGTATAATATAGAAAAAAAAAAAAAAAGCTTGAAGCTTTGATATTGATGCCATACATTAAATAATATATATTTTTTTTTTAAAAAAGAAACGGTTCTGTAAAAGTTTCGAACCATATCTGTCGAACCAATACCCCCATTACTAAACTAATGAGCGTTAAATTAGCTCTATCAAAGTTCGTAGTGATTGTGCGATACGGACACTTGAAATATATTTGTGTGTGTGTGTGTGTGTGTGTTAGGAGATTCGGTTAAAACGCTATATATATATTTTTCAAACTACGTTAATGTATGACGTTCTTATATATACTATTTGACTTTTTCCAAATTGGACACATATTCTACTTGGCCCACAACTGTTCACCAATACTGCAAGAAATAGATAATACAGTGGAAAATAATTTTGCTGGGTATAGTCTTGTTTTGTAAATTAGGATCGATGAATTATCATCGTGAATACATTATCAGAATATTTGAATATGTTGTAGTTTACAACTTCAAGAGGCCCGGCATAAAAAAAGGTGGTTAGGGAGCTCGACTCGCAATCTGCGGGTCACGGGTTCAAATCCCCGTTCCACCAAACATGCTCGCCCTTTCAGCCGTGGGGGGCGTTATAATTTGACGGTCAATCCCACTATTCGTTGGTAAAAGAGTAGCCCAAGAGATGGCGGTGGGTGGTGATGACTAGCTGCCTTCCCTCTAGTCTTACACTGCTAAATTAGGGACGGCTAGCGCAGATAGCCCTCGTGTAGCTTTCCGCGAAATCCGTAACAAACAAACAACTTCAAGAGGAAATAAATATTTCGCTCTATTGTTTGTTTGTTTCAAAATTTCGCGTAAATCTACGCAAGGGCCATCCGAGTATAACTGTCCCTAATTTCAAAGTAACAACCAAAAGAGAAGAAAGAATCCACCACCAACACTTGAACTACTCTAAACGATCAATCGGATTTGACCGTCTTCGTACAACGCAAAAATTCGCTCTCAAGTGAGGAGCGCATTTTTTGCGGTAAACGTCGCAAATAATAAATCCTTGGATACCCTATCCGAGCGCACTAACTGCTAGGCTACAACAAGCCTGTAAATCCTAGAAAACTGAATCATTCATGATATTAGTATCAAGCCACTGCTCTGTTTCTAATCCGACACAACTGTAAAGCCCAGTACTATTTGTATTCTACATATTAGTGAAGTCAAGTACGTCTAAAGCTGATTTTTTTTTCTGCTTGACACTTGTTCAAATTTAGAACAATTTAAAATAGAATATTTAACTTTCCGAAACAGAAACATCTTGTACCTTAACAAAATATTACAAGGAATTTTACACACACACAGAACAACAACAACAAA
>NW_013668010.1:121871-128270 GCF_000517525.1 Limulus polyphemus | reverse complement strand
AGCTTTGCGCGACATTCAAAACAAACTTAGGTTTACCGTTTTTCAACTTCGCGCCAAATGATGTTGGTTAACAGGTTAATATTTACTTCAGGTAGGCTTAGATCTAATACTTTTGAATTTCACTTACGATGTTTATTATTCCTTCAGAATGCTGATTGAAATAGAAAAAAACTTTAGTAAAGCTACACAACGGACTACCCGTGCTTTGCTCAGAACGGGCATCGGAACCCGGATTCTAGCATTTTAAGTCTGTAGATACCATTGAGCCACTGCGGGGGCAAAAACTTTAAGTGTATTAAGTTAATAAAATAAAAGAGGGCGGTATTTTGTATTAAGAACCCACTCCTATCATGTATCGACAAGTTATTAACATGGCTTGTTTTGTTTTTAATTTCGCGCAAAGCTACACGAGGGCTATCTGCGCTAGCCGTCCCTAACTTAGCAGTATAAGACTAGAGGGAAGGTAATCACCTCTCACCGCCAACTCTTCGGCTCCTCTTTTGTGATTGACCGTCACATTATAACGCCCCCACGGCTGACAGAGCGAGCATGTTTTGTGTGACAGGGATTCGAACCCGCGACCCTCAGATTGCGAGTCAAATAGAAGAAATTATAACTATTTATACTCGTGACACCAAGACAACAGACACACAGACAGACATTTCTGCTTTATATTTATATAGATAAGTCAAAATGATCGGTCAAATTTCTTCTACTTCCTCCTAACTTGGTATTGTTTTCCTCAAGGGTCGTTTCAATTATCAATGTTTTCAATCGAATTTTATAAAACTTACTTTATGACTACGTTTAACCAAAAATGGTACAAAAGCAATATAGTGGCCTCTTGGAATGTTCTTTGCCTATATTTGTGAATTATCTTTTTTTTTTTCATAACTGCGAGCTCCCCTTACAATTACAGTCTTTCTTATCAGAATTTCGAACTCCACTTACAATGACAATCTTTTTTTTTTTTATCAGAACTACGAGCTCCCTTTACAATTACAGTCTCAATGCAAATAGCACTATTTTTAACTGGTTGGAGTACTTATTTTGAAATAATGGTTTGCTATAAAGCATCGCTATATACGCGTTGAAATTTATTACGATTTTTGAAAAGAACCCGCAAAGTAATAATAAAGTAAATGAACGGACTGATATATTTTACTTGTTATATTTCATATAACCCATTAAGTAACAAACAGCAGCTAACGGTAATGTATTTTTTAAGCGTACAAGAGAGTTTGGCGAGTGTTATGAAGTTTTATGTTTGTAAGTTCTAAGAAATCTTCTTACGCAGACACACAAACTGTTTCTGAGAAAACGTGTGTTGAATGTTGTTACACCCATATACCAGTTGAAATACAAAAAGGCTCAAATTGCGGCACAGTTTCGCAAAGTGTGGAAAATAAGTATTATTAAAGGCCGTGCTAACGGCAATTAATATTGACGTATGTATATTCGTAGATAAAAGAACCTTTGCCTTGTATGGAAAAAATACAAATATGAGGAGGCAAAATAAGCAACGACAAATACAAATATGAGAAAGTAAAGACATAACATTCAAAAGCTTTAATTAAAGACTTGGCATGGCTAGGTGTTTAGACCACTCGACTCGCAATCTGCAGGTCACGGGTTCGAATCCCCGTCCAACCAAACATGCTCGCTCTTTCAGTCGTGGGGGCGTTATAATCTTACGGTCAATCTCACTATTCGTTGGTAAAAGAGTAGCCCAAGAGTTAGCGGTGGGTGGTGAAGACTAGCTACCTTCCCTCTAGTCTTACACTGCTAAATTAGGAACGGCTAGCGCAGATAACCCCCGTGTAGCTTTGCGCGAAATTCAAACAATTAAAGACTTTAAGAAAGCATTTTTTTTTTAAATAAGATATTTCAATTTTTTTTTTACACACAAAAAAACACGGTTTTACAATTGTATATTTAATAAATATTAAAAGTACAATACAAATCCAACGTTTCATTCAAAGTAATTTAATATCAACACTGCCTACCAATTCTGAGAAACACTAATCTGTTGTTTGAACCATATCTCAGCAACACCTTTACTGGAACGTTACAGATATTTTACTATGCATTTACCAGAAACATAATTAACACAAATTGCGAGGAAAACGTGTTGTAATATTTCTGCTTTATATTCCGGTATGATATCACCCGGTATGATATTCCGGTATGATATCACCCAACTAAATTTGAATTGAAGTTCCGAAAATCACAATACAAACCTTTTCTCCGAAATGTTATTTGAATTGCTTTAAAATACAAGTTAGGTGTATCATTTCACAAAAGGCTGGAAGAGGAAGGGGGGGGGAGTGCAAAGAAGGCCGACCTCGCGTGGGCTTCCCAGATTCAGCTGGGGGGGGGGGGGCTCTACGCTGTGGTTTGTTTTGCGTATATGTGTTAACCCTTTTTGACTAGAAATATCTCACAAAGTTAACATTTGGGGACCATACCCTGTCACTATCCCCCAAAAATGATGCCTCTGAGACAAGCCAAGTTTCTAAGAAGTTCATAATTAGGGTGTGTTGAGTACACAAAACGTCTTCTGTTTACTGTTATCTGATGATTTTCATTTTTTAATGAAACTTCTTTTAAATATTTTATAACTGGTGTATTCCTTCATAATGTTGTAAGTTTAATGTGTTATAACGCCAAAATCCGGGGTTCGATTGCCTGCGGTGGACACAACAAATATCCCAATATGACTTTGTTAACAAACAGACAAGTGACGTTAATATACTTAATCGTTATTTTTGTATTAAAATCTCCAAGTTGAACCTAAACGAATAAAAATAATGCCTAATTCAAAATAGTTTGTTTGCTTATTTTGAATTTCGCGCAAAGCTACACGAGGGCTATCTGCGCTAGCCGTCCCTAATTTAGCAGTGTAAGACTAAAGGGAAGGCAGCTAGTCATCACCACCCAACTCTTGGGCTACTCTTTTAACAACGAATAGTGGGATTGACCGTCACATTATAACGCCCCCACGGCTGAAAGGGCGAGCATGTTTGGCTGGACGGGGATTCAAACCGCGACCCTCAGATTGCGAGTCGAGTGCCCTAACCACTTAGCCATGCCGGGCCTTTATTCAAAATAGCTTTAAATTATTATTTAAATTTTGTGTATATTGGTGTATAGAAGACATATTAATACTAAAAATAAACAACCTTATATCACCAAAATGTTGTTTTTATTTAATTAGACAGTCAACGTTTTGCTTTTCAGCTTCTTTAGGAGCGTTCATCAAAACACAAACCGAAACCGACAGTACAAAGCTTCAAAATGTTACTTGAATTTCACCCTTGGGGGGGGGCATATATTGTGATAACCAATCACTCTTTTCGCTGATAAAAACTATCTCAAACGTTGGCGGTGGGTGGTACTGACTAGTTGCCTTTCCTTTAGTTTATCGTTTCTAAATTAGGGATGGATATCGCAGGTTGCCCTTGATTAGTTTGCGCGAAATTCAACCAACCAACAACGGGTGAAATATTGTGGTATGGAAGCATACCACGCATTTGTTTCTATTAGTTTGTTTCAAAGCTATTGTGCTCTGCTCACCACGGGTACCGAAACCCGGTTTCTAGCGTTGTGAATCCACAGACATACCCCTTCTATTAATAATAAATGAATATGAACCTAAGGTTTTCGAAACTACCTGACGCGTCAAGAAGTTTCCATAGAAGATTCCTAACAAAACAAAAACATACATAAGTATTAGTACATATAAGTAAATATATAGCATAAGGTTGAGTACTCACGCAATCAAGACTTTTTAATCTACTAAAAATAAAACCCCATTTTTCTTGTAGTATAAAACAACTAGTAATGCCTTTGAAAGCTTTAATAATGTGTAATGTCTTAATCGTGTTATAGTAAATTACGAATCTCAAAACAAATAAAGGAAAAAAGAAATGTGGCTTGTTCTTGACATTATTGGGTATAAAATATTAACAGAATTAAAACCTCTCGTTACTCATAATCTTTTAATTCGGTAAACTAAATGTATATTTCACCAAACCTGATTCAATCAACTCTCTGATAAATTAACTGTTTTCACACAAGGAACAATGCGTCTAGCGAACCGTGAAGGCGCAGACCCGAGCCCACAAGAGAGGAGCGATTTTAATTAGAAATG
This sequence comes from Limulus polyphemus, assembly GCF_000517525.1. Classification (NCBI taxonomy): domain Eukaryota; kingdom Metazoa; phylum Arthropoda; class Merostomata; order Xiphosura; family Limulidae; genus Limulus; species Limulus polyphemus. The sequence continues at coordinate 124,117 of NW_013668010.1, read as the reverse complement.
TGGACTATTCCCCAGTCAGGCTTACTGGTTCTTTATAAGTAGAATAAAACAAAGAATTCAAGAACTCAACTCTTTTATCTCTGAGGGCGCCAACGTAGGTACAATCTAACAGATATATTTAATCTAAGCTCTTTATCTATCTCTGCTTAGACTGATATCAACTATGATTAATGAGTTCAATTAACATTTCGCTTTATTAACGCATTTTATCCTTCGATTTTTCGAATGTGGAAAACTGCCCAAATTACGTCACATGCTTTTTTTCTTATCAATTATGGAAACCTTTACTTCTGAATCCATATTATACTTCAGTACAATTCATGAGAAAATCCTAAAAACCCTTAATTGTAACGTTTTTGATTGGATACCAGCAATGGCCCAATAGTTAGGGCGCTCAATTCACGATCTGCGGATCGCGGGTTCGAATACTTTCACCGAAAATTCTTACCGTGGGAACTTTATAATGTGACGTTCGATCCCACTATTCGATTAGAGTATCTCAAGAGTTGGCGGTTGGTGATGTTGAATAGCTGCTTTTCCTCACTCATAAGCTAGAGACGGCTAGTGCCGATAGCCATTGATTAACTTTAACAAACAAAAGAGGATAAATATATATCTATAATCATTGTTTGATTTACCTCACTAATATAAAGGCTTTGTCTGAAGTTTCATTGGTGGTAGTAGTGTCCAGGGTCACTGATGAGGAGTGGAATTCTCCGAAACTAGTTTGGTTCATAGACACCCCCCTCCCTCCAATGAAAGAATAAATCGTTCCAAGCTTTTACTTGTTGTTAAGCAGATGTTTAAACTCTATTCAATCATTGTTTGATTTGTTACAATGAACGCACACATTTACTTTTTTAAACAGTAGTAATAATGAATAAAAAAAAAAGAGATACCAATGATCAATACCTGTAATTCATTCAGAGATGATTTAGGAACATGACTGGAGGTAACAAGCAAAAAATGAAAAGGAACAAAATTGTTTTATGATCGAAATAATGCAAAGAGGATTACTAATCTTGCTCCTTCTTTGAAAGCAATCTGATTTCCATACACCTTATACTCTCATAAAAAAAAGAAAAAAAGTCAGAACGTGGAAATATTGAGCAGGAGAAAGAATCTCTTTTACCATTCGCTAGTTTCCAGTTCATGGCGAAACGCGCCATAAGCTAATCCACTCAGCATTTCAGAATCTCGAAAGTATTGGAGCTTTATTAAATATCTTTAGTGCACTGTTATTAAATACTGTTAGATAAAGAATTTGGATTGCAGCAGCTTGTGTACACACAAATCTTATTTAATGAAAAACTTGGTTATCTGTAACATATGTTTCATGTGAAAGACAAACAGAAACGGCTTACAGAGTAATATCAAATGGAATAAATTTATATTAAAAGTATATGTGAATTTATGAAATATTTCTAGTTTTTCAGATACTCTTCTAGCCTAAGCATGAAAATATAAGTTGCACTGTTATGTTTTATCTATTGCGTTTACAGTTTATCAATGAAATAAAAAAGGCTTAAATTTTATATGCTATGTAATGGGCCTTTTGAGTGGACGGATTGAACTATATTTAGAAAAACTGTAAATTCAAGCAACAGAAAAATTATATTCTATGTTTAACTAGTTTTTTTTTCTTTTCTTGAAAATAAAAAAACAGTTGGCAAAGTAGACTAACGTAAACAATTCTTCCCTGAACTACTTCCAAACGAATATATTGAGATTTTAAAAAATGCAAATGATGATGAATGCTCAATTCAATACATTTTCGTATTTCAACCATCATTCAATTCCTGCAAATCTTATTCAACCATCATTCAATTCCTGCACGTCTTATTCAACCATAGTTCAATTCCTGCACATCTTATTCGACAACCATTCAGTTCCTGCACATCTTATAGCATGGAAAATGTAACAATTTTACTATTAATTAGTTACTGTAGAGTTTTGGAATAAATTGGAATATTCTAATTTTGATGTATGCCTGTCGCTACCATAATTGAATGTGATCTTTTTTTTAACGTTGCGAGTTATCCTGAGTATTTGTTTTACATGAATTCGAAAAGAGTGGAAACAGTAATTTACAATAACGTTTAAATTCACACTAACGGAATAATTCCAATAAATTCACACTAACGGAATAATTCCAATAAATTCACACTAACGGAATAATTCCAATAAATTCACACTAACGGAATAATACCAATAAATTCACACTAACGGAATAATACCAATAAATT
>NW_013668010.1:120240-121453 GCF_000517525.1 Limulus polyphemus | reverse complement strand
TACTAGTTTCAACATTTGACATGGCAAAAGTTTGACTGAAGAAGAAATGTCAAATGTTGAAACTAGTATCCGTATAAATTTGGTATTATTCCGTTAGTGTGAATTTATTGGTATTATTCCGTTAGTGTGAATTTATTGGTATTATTCCGTTAGTGTGAATTTATTGGTATTATTCCGTTAGTGTGAATTTATTGGAAATTATTCCGTTAGTGTGAATTTATTGGTATTATTCCGTTAGTGTGAATTTATTGGAATTATTCCGTTAGTGTGAATTTATTGGTATTATTCCGTTAGTGTGAATTTAAACTTTATTGTAAATTACTTTACGCGGTATTGTATATTTACCTGTTATTAGTATCGGCACGTTTCAAAAGATATCATTAAAAACCGTTACAATGAATTACTTTTTCGGTACACATTATCGCTTAGTTCATTTTAACACTCGTTTCCAGAGCTTGGTATGGGCAGGTGGTTAGGGCGCTCGCCTAGCAATCTGCGGGTTCGAATCCCCGTCTCACTAAACATGCTCGCCCTCTGAGCCGTGGGAGTGTTATAAAGTGACGGTCAATCCAACTATTCATTGGTAAAATAGTAGCCTAAGAGTTAGCGGTGGGTGGTGATGACTAGTTACCTTCCTGTAGCTTTGCGCGAAATTCTAAAACCAAACCAAACTCATTTCCAATTTATATCTATGCCTTACCACAAATATGCTTCTCGTACAGTTATCTTGAACTCCTAGTGCATGAACGTTATAGAGTACGGTTAACTAGTGCATGGATGTTATAAAGAACTGTTGACTAGTGCATGGATGTTATAAAGAACTGTTGACTAGTGCATGAACGTTATAGAGTACGGTTAACTAGTGCATGGATGTTATAAAGTACTGTTGACTAGTGCATGAACGTTATAGAGTACGGTTAACTAATGCATGAACGTTATAGAGTACGGTTAACTAGTGCGTGGATGTTATAGAGTACGGTTAACTAGTGCATGGATGCTATAAAGTACGGTTAACTAGTGCATGGATGTTATAAAGTACTGTTGACTAGTGCATGAACGTTATAGAGTACGGTTAACTAGTGCGTGGATGTTATAAAGTACTGTTGACTAGTGCATGAACGTTATAGAGTACGGTTAACTAGTGCATGAATGTTATAAAGTACTGTTAACTAGTGCATGGATGTTATAAAGAACTGTTGACTAGTGCATGGAT
>NW_013668010.1:110051-119297 GCF_000517525.1 Limulus polyphemus | reverse complement strand
TTCCGTTAGTGTGAATTTATTGGAATTATTCCGTTAGTGCGAATTTATTGGTATTATTCCGTTAGTGTGAATTTATTGGAATTATTCCGTTAGTGTGAATTTATTGGTATTATTCCGTTAGTGTGAATTTAAACTTTATTGTAAATTACTTTACGCGGTATTGTATATTTACCTGTTATTAGTATCGGCACGTTTCAAAAGATATCATTAAAAACCGTTACAATAAATTACTTTTTCGGTGCACATTATCGCTTAGTTCATTTTAACACTCGTTTCCAGAGCTTGGTATGGGCAGGTGGTTAGGGCGCTTGCCTAGCAATCTGCGGGTTCGAATCCCCGTCTCACTAAACATGCTCGCCCTCTGAGCCGTGGGAGTGTTATAAAGTGACGGTCAATCCAACTATTCATTGGTAAAATAGTAGCCTAAGAGTTAGCGGTGGGTGGTGATGACTAGTTACCTTCCTGTAGCTTTGCGTGAAATTCTAAAACCAAACCAAACTCATTTCCAATTTATATCTATGCCTTACCACAAATATGCTTCTCGTACAGTTATCTTGAACTCCTAGTGCATGAACGTTATAAAGTACTGTTGACTAGTGCATGGATGTTATAAAGAACTGTTGACTAGTGCATGGATGTTATAAAGAACTGTTGACTAGTGCATGAACGTTATAGAGTACGATTAACTAGTGCATGAACGTTATACAGTACGGTTAACTAGTGCATGGATGTTATAAAGTACTTGGTTAACTAGTTAACAAGAACGGTAATCAAATAAGCATATATTAGATGGAAATCCTACTGTTCGATCATTACACCTTCCCTGGCTGCACTCTGAAAAATAACGGTAAAGCTATGTACAAGCTTACCAAAGATGTATTTATGATGAATATTGATATCAAAAAGTAGCTAGAGGGAGCATGCACCATCTTAGCGTCAGAGGCAAGGGGGGGTGGGTAGTACTGGAGTAGATACTTTGGTGTTCCCAAATATGACATAATTGACTGCGAAGCGTGCAGGATCATTGGTGAGATATACTTATGTTTGACGTAGTGGAGACACAGGATAAGTGGAACTTGTGACGACATAGGACTACGAAGCATGTTTGATGTAGTAGAGACACAGGATAAGTGGAACTTGTGACGACATAGGACTACAAAGCATGTTTGATGTAGTAGAGACACAGGATAAGTGGAACTTGTGACGACATAGGACTACGAAGGATGTTTGATGTAGTAGAGACACAGGATAAGTGGAACTTGTGACGACATAGGACTACGAAGCATGTTTGATATAGTAGAGACACAGGATAAGTGGAACTTGTGACGACATAGGACTACGAAGCATGTTTGATGTAGTAGAGACACAGAATTTACACATGATAAGCGAAACTTGTGACGACATAGGACTACGAAGCATGTTTGATGTAGCAGAAACACAGGATAAGTAGAACTTGTGACGACATAGGACTACGAAGAATGTTTGATGTAGTAGAGACACAGGATAAGTGGAACTTGTGACGACATAGGACTACGAAGCATGTTTGATGTAGTAGAGACACAGAATTTACACAGGATAAGTGGAACTTGTGACGACATAGGACTACGAAGCATGTTTGATGTAGTAGAGACACAGAATTTACACAGGATAAGTGGAACTTGCGACGACATAGGACTATTTCCAACCATCATGGTGGGGGGAAGTGTTGAATAAAGATTGTGGCTCTGCCACTCAGGCAGTATCAACTACATTATGTATAGATATTGGCAGTGGACTTGTGGGTAGAGACGAAGCTTACCGCTAAACCAAGGAGTCTCCTACAAAATCAGGAATGAGGAGTGCCAACTTCTGGATGGGCAAACTCCATCGCTGTCCAAAACTACAATAGAAAACTTAACGGCCACTGAGCGCTATAATACTTAACAATTATTTATCAATGATGAGATGGGTCCACTAAACTGAATTTCTCATATACCCATTCGTTTCCTATGCCTGCCGTTCTATTTAGTCCAGAACACGTACACCTATATACATTGAGGTGCAGCTAGAACAGTGAACATGTTAGATGATAGTGAACCAAAGAGAACATGCTACGTTGGTAGGCGCCCATGTTAAATAGAAAAAAAGATGTCTTCTTACCTTTAAGTGTTAGTTAAGATACATTTGAGCTGTTTTGATACACGATTTGAGTTAGAGGCTACTACAAATAGAAGAATCTGAAATATTGATTTCTCTGCGTTTGATCTTCAGCATCAACGTCTGTGGACACAGTGGAACATCTGATATTCCAGCAGTTTGAGTTTCTCATCAGACTGATTGAGTGTAAAGCCAGAAGACAAGGAATAGCAGCCTGAGGAGACTTTCTGTAATGCTTGCATCCCAAAGTCAACCTTGAAATGGTGAAGGCAGTAAGGAAGAACATACACACTGCGCAGAAATTATCTAGTACATACTCAGTTTTCATTTGATAGGCCACAGAGTTAAACTCATCTTATTGTCCTGGTTTTACTTGCATGCTTTATATATTCAATGCTTTTTTTTATATCAAAATTAAATAGAATAAAAAGCTGAAAATCGCGTCTTATATATATATCAAAAGACTAAATATCAAAAAAACACATTTTATTGAATTAACATCTAAAGAAAAGAGAACTGAGTAAAAAAGGCATATTCGTATCTCCAATGAAATTTGAGCTTAATTTTCACAACCGGGTTTCAAGCTGAAAATTTTCAAAATATAGCTCCTCAGTTTCTTACAGTATCTGCAAATAAACACAGTTTTAAGTTTTTAATAATTACAACACTAGAACCAGGCACGTATTTTGAGGAAGATATAAAAGTTATTAACTTCAAAACTGGCATTCAGTGTTTACAATAAAATAGAAGAATTAAAAGTAAAATAAACAACTGGGTAACCGTAAAAAAACAAAAAAAAACTGGTAACTAGTTTCCTATGTTATAGGCTTCGTTTAACTTGCATTTGAAATTTGTAATACTGTGATGATCCCCAGTTGCTCAGTGGGCAGCTAACGATGATCAAGCCTCGTGTTTATCTCTTTGTTTCTCTGACCATAGTTTGATTTATCTCCGTATTTCACGGCCCGGCATGGCCATGTGGTTAGGGCGCATGACTCGCAATCTGAGGGTCGCGGGTTCGAATCCCCGTCACACCAAAACATGCTCGCCCTTTCAGCCGTAGGAGCGTTATAATGTGACACTCAATCCCACTATTCGTTGGTAAAAGAATAGCCCAAGAATTGGCGGTGGGTGGTGATGACTAGCTGCCTTCCCTCTAGCCTTACACTGCTAAATTAAGGACGGCTAGCGCAGATAGCCCTCGTGTAGTTTTGCTCGAAATTCAAACCAATCTCCGTATTTTTCATGTTATAGTTTACAATACCCTAATGATGATTATTTAGTAGTAATATTAGAAATTATTCTATTTTGATTATTAAATCATTTTGTTTCTTTTACTGCTTCTTCGAAGTGGCCCAGCCGTGAGCTTAAGGGCTTATACACTAAAAATAGTGGTTTGATACCAATGGTAGGCACATTGCAGATAAACTATTTTGTAGCTTTGCGCTTAAACACAAAGAAACATTTTGAAGTCTCAGTCGAGGTTCATCACATTCCCCGAACAGGAAATAAGAGAGAGGACTCTCTTGATACACAATTAGATCTTATATTCATTTATGAAAATGGTTTGAACAATGGAAAGGACTATTTCCCCGATTTTTTGCGTGATATTTGTGGAAATGTATACAGATTCTAAGACTTTTTTTGTTCCTCTCACATCTTTTTCTCCACAAACTGAACAAATTAATACATACATAAAGTATCTTATTGACAGCTAGAATTGTGAAGTATAGGTCGTCATATAAAATATTCTATAATTAGCTAGAATTGTGAAGTATAGGTCGTCATATAAAATATTCTATAATTAGCTAGAATTGTGAAGTATAGGTCGTCATATAAAATATTCTATAATTAGCTAGAATTGTGAAGTATAGGTTGTCGTATAAAATATTCTATAATTATTTTCCTGAATTTTCTCTTTTGCATATATATATATTCATATAAGCACACATCTATAACTAAAGTATAAAAAGGCTATACCTAAAAAACACACGTTATTTTGTTGCACAGCTTTTTCATTGATTAAACTTAATATATTAAATATCAACCTTACAAAATAAATCACTTTATTTTTGATACTATGAAAGTAATTTAAAAATTTCGAGTTTTAATTTAAGATTTTGAGTTTTTGAAAGCTGTATTTTGTAATTACATAACCAATATATAATGTACAGTATAGTTGCTATTCCAAACAAGCAGTTCTTAACCTGTAACTCAATATGCACCAATGGTGGAAATTTTAAACAAGAGCCTCAGAGACAGTGGGACAGTTCGATGCTCTGATTATCTCGTAAGTTAAATTTATACCCGAGTTATCAATTTGTTTTCCAACTATGTTAAGTAACATTAACTGAAACTGTTTCGACTACTGACGCATTAAATGATTCCTAGTTCAATATAGAATTAGCAGCATTTGATATCCCGACTTAAGTGTGATAACAGATTGGAAGAAACTATTCCAGTTACTGAATTCAATGTGATTCTTAGTTCAATATGGAGTTAGCAGCATTTGATATCCCGACTTAAGTGTGATAACAGATTGGAAGAAACTATTCCAGTTACTGAATTCAACGTGATTCTTAGTTCAATATAAAGTTAGCAGCATTGGATATCCCGACTTAAGTGTGATAACAGATTGGAAATAACTATTACAGTTACTGAATTCAACGTGATTCTTAGTTCAATATAAAGTTAGCAGCAACAGCATTTACCATGCTGACTTTAATTTATGCTTTTAGCTTTTAAACTATGTAAAATTATTGGACTTGCAGGACAAGATTCATGTTGCACGAATTGAGGCGGTGGCGCTTATTTCCTCAGTGTATCGCTCTTTTATTTTATTTTATTTTACTGAAGCGACGGAAGTCTGCTGTTTAATTGCAGCTGTCGTGGTGAGTCATATCGTTCCTCTCCAGACACGCCATGCATGAGTTCTTTTTGTTAGCCTTCTAATAAACTTCGCCATTTTAATACACTTACAAGGACAAGTGAAATTGACTAATCGATGAAAGGCAGGTACATAAAATATTCCAAGAGAATTTATACTTTAATATTACCATTTTCTACCTGTTTTCAGAAAATTTATTGCCTGTGCCCTACAAAATGATTTCAACTTCCAGCGTTATTGTTAATTAGTAAACTAAATCTAACACTGTCTACGTGTCATATCTCTTCGATAAGAAGTTAGATAGTCTCCTGCACTTATTGAATTTATCACATGTTTTAACGTTAGGGCTTTCGCTTGTGATTTAGTATATAACCTTTCATGATAATAAAATATATTAATCCATGACTGGAAGTCAAATATCGTAAAGTTTGTTTTTAACATAGCTGCTTTATCATAAATGTAGTTTTAACAGATAATAGTACGAACACGAAAAATAATTCTTTGTTGTATGTAGCCATAATTTATTAAGCGCAGTGGAATATTACTATATATATTGTAGCTTAAAAAAATCTACTATTTTGAACGTATGACTCACAGAAACGCGAATTTTAAATCAATACAGTATAAATACATACAATTCGTAAAGGATATGATTTGCCTTAAAGCACAGGAAGTCTACACGAATTACAAAAAAAGAAGAAGAGGCTCCACTTTCATAACCGTACACATATGTGTTAGGAAGAAATTAAATGTCCTTTAAATGTAGAATACCCTCCATTTGAAATCATAGCGTTGCTTGCAGCTCCTATAAAGAAAGGGAAAAAAATAAGTTTTTATGGGTTGAAATCTATTGCGTATCCGAATAGCCTTGTTCCTCGTGGATTTATTTATGTTTGTATTACCGACGAAGACTAACAAGATGTCGTAGACGACAATCTTTTTTTTTGACTACGTCGATGACTGCAATATTTTGTGTCCATCAAAACAGACGGAGCACATTTATGTAATGCTTACAGAGAACTATTAAATGCAACTGGGTTTCCAAATAGGGAAGTATGTTCAAACAAATTCGAATCAACGTTTTCTGTTAAGGACTGTTCACATCGTTTAAAATGCATTACCCACTAAAGACGGCGTTTAAATGGTATAAGAGAATAGGTTTCTAAGTATCCTTTAGCTCAACTTTTAGTGAAAAAAAATTGCCGATAACTTTAGAAAGAACATAAGACGAAAACGCCAAAGAGGAAACAAGTGGTTTTCTTGCCAATCCACAATTTCCTCTCAATAAAATATGATTACTACTGACTGCTTAAAATTGCTTCTGACATCATAAGCGAATATCCGTCGTTGTTATGGGAGTTTTTATTGAGGTTTCGGGTTTAAAACAAGAATTTTGAAAGCGTATTATCACCTACATAATCTTTTAAGTGTGTATAAGTGGGGTAGTTTTTTTTCTTTAATATCGGTTATAAATATTTAAATGAAAACGAACAACGTATAAATGCGCAAATTGGTAACATAATTTATCTTATCGACTCTCTGGAAACATTCTAATTCTACGTAATAAATCTTGTTTTCACGTTTTGAATGTTCAAGACCTGAAAGCTAAAATACAGAAAAAACCACACAAAGAAAATTTTTTTACCCAGATCTCGTTCGATATGTAAAGCAATGAATATGGTTCAAATGAATAATATTTTTCTGGCAGTCAGCAGTTTAAAATAGCGTAGTTTCGAACTTTTTCTGTCTTTTATTTTACTTTTAGAAGAGGGGACTAATAAGGAATCAAAACCAAAATATGAACCATATAAAGTTCATGGGCGAGAATTAGAGACATTCACAGATAAAGAACTTAAGACGAAGCACGAACCAAACTAATCACTGATGTGTAACGGTACAGGTTAGTACTTGAAACAATGAACAGAAAAACAACTATAGTCAAACAATACTCTGAGAGAGTAACGATAAACGAATGGGACTGGGATGATTTGTGACAATCGAAATGGTTTAATTCTTGCACACTATTTGTTTTAATACAGTTGAAAATAGGGAAAAACTTTTTTGTCGCGGGGATTATTTATCCGTAAGGCCTGTTTGGGGAAAAAAAAATGTAAAAGAAAAAAAAAGTAAGATAACTCAATCTAAGAAACTCGCGTTGTAAAATATGCAAATTAGTTTACACAGTTAATCAGTACTTTTTTTATTTATAAAATTAAGACAAGATGGAATTGGATATTTTATGCAATATTTAAAGAAGACGAGAGTTTTTATGTCAACACAAAGAAGTGAAGACAAATAAGGCCTATCAAACAAGATCCTGTCGCCGATTTTAAGAGCGTTGATTAATGGATTTGAAACGTCACGAAAGAACAAGAGCAAATAATGGGAGCTTTTATAGTGAAAGCTTACAGAACTGTTTGAGAAGACTTCATATAACGGGCACCAAAACATTTTGTGTTACCATTTATTCCTTTAAAGAATAAATTTACTTAGGTTAAGATACATCAGTGCCTAGTCTTCAGTTACTCTGTTTACTTTAGCTTTCTCAGACTCATACGCTCTAAGGCCCATTGGAGAAAAAAAAAGTAGACACGTGATCAGCTTCTACTGACACTATGTGGTGTTTGAACGAGTTTGTGGGATTGCCTTTGGCATATACATCAGTATTTTACAACTGTGCCAGCTGTCTTTCGGAGATGTTACACTAGCTAGATAAATGATGTGATTTCCCTAGTCGGAATAGTCGTTTTGATCTTGGAGAAAGACTGAGCTAACCGTCGCCACTGATCTATCTATCTATGATCCGTGCATGAAATCAATTCAGAGAGGGACGGGGGGTGATAAGGTAGGAATCTAATCCCTAAGAAGGGAGAGAAAAGGGAAATTCTAACCGACATGAATGTAATGAAGTGTGTGGATGCACACGATTACACAGTGAGGTTTTCTCTTTCCAGAGTAATTATTCTTTTGTTGTTTCTAAGGGAATTTTGTTTGTACGATGTTTGCAGAAAGTCAACTTGACAGTATATGTGATTCTGATGATAAATCCTTACGTTCAATGAACCAAAGTGTGTTACATCTGGCAAGCAAGGGACATTGCCAACAGCTAGACATGTTGCATTTGGCAAGCAAGAAGGAACGTTGACAACTAACGTGCTGCATCTGGCAAGCAAGGGATATTGCCAACAGCTAACATGTTGCATTTGGCAAGCAAGAAGGAACGTTGACAACTAACGTGCTGCATCTGGCAAGCAAGGGATATTGCCAACAGCTAACATGTTGCATCTGGCAAGCAAGAAGGAACGTTGACAACTAACGTGCTGCATCCGGCAAGCAAGAAGGAACGTTGACAACTAACGTGCTGCACCTGGCAAGCAAGAAGGAACGTTGACAACTAACGTGCTGCATCTGTCAAGCAAGGGACATTGCCAACAGCTAACATGTTGCATCTGTCAAGCAAGAAGGAACGTTGACAACTAACATGCTGCACCTGGCAAGCAAGAAGGAACGTTGACAACTAGCGTGCTGCATCTGTCTACAACTCTTTCAGATATTATTTTACCAACTTGCCAATTATGATATGGACACAGTTTGTTTGATTTATACTGACGTGATAGGTGTTTTAATGAGAAAAAGTCAGCATTTTTCGTAAGCTTTAACTTAAATGAATGAACAGTTTAATGATAATTGTGACACAAAGACAGTAGAATGAAAATAAATCAAAGATTTGATATTTTCCAATCTATTTCATTCAGCGATCTTTTTGTTATCTATAGCCAATAGCTAGACCAGTATATATTTATTCAACGCTTACCTCATACGAATTCTTTTACTTATAACTCTCACTGCTCATCCCATTTTCTTAGAAAGTCTCGTGAATCTATACTCAGTGCTGGAACTATATATTGATTTTACTACTACATCAACAGGCATTATTATCACAACCCAGAGCTTTGTAAATAGAGTTCATAATTAAAAGTAAGGAGCTATTAGACCTAAAATAATTCTTGTATTCTGGTAAATTTTTAAATACTTTAAAACTTTGGAGGACAGATGCGTTCTCAAGTGAAAACCAGAAGCTATATTCACCCTATTTAGATTCTAATATTTGGCAAAATACAGCAAGTTCTTTCCAAGGTAAAGATTAAAACACACACTATTAATATTACTATTAGGCTCATTTAACGCGACACAAGAATAATGTATGATAGAGAAATAAATTT
>NW_013668010.1:106932-109062 GCF_000517525.1 Limulus polyphemus | reverse complement strand
AATAATTCATCCGTAATTGGATTAATAAGCTCCATAATAAAGACATGAGTGTTGCTATAGCAATTCTCAGCTTGCGCTTCACTGCATAACGAGGATGCTCGAACTAAAACTAGTTGTTCTTGGATTGGTTGCAACAACGCGACTGACAATGAAATCTTTGTGTGATAATCACTGACATTCATTACCCACGACGAAGAAGGTGAGCAAATCTTTGTACATACAAGCACTCCGCCATTTTTGTTTCTTTCTTTCTATGATACATGGGCTCCAAATTCGTTCTTTCGAAAAAAAAAGAAACATTTTTAATTGATCTGCCATTATGCGGTATTTATTAACTGTTTTAAATTATCTAATGCTATGCAAAATTTCAAATTACAAAAATAATAGGTTTAATTAATGCTAACTAAACTACAAAGAAAACCTATTCTTTACTAATACAAGACCATTCCATCTTCAGAGGTACTGCTGTAGGTTGACGATATTTATTAGTTTTAGTAAGCATTAGTCGAAAATCTGTAGACGTCGAATTAATAAAATTTATGTCGTATTAGTTATGATATATTTTGAATTTCATCAAAATTTAGGGGTAGTACAAAATATTCATTTTATGTGTAAAGAACCAATACTATAGGAAGGAAGTTTATGTGTAAAACAGGTATCAATGGTGTTTCACTCGCAATCTACGGGTCACGGGTTCGAATCTCGCCACCGAACATGTCCGTCAGCTAAGGGAAGGCAATAATTTTGACGGTCAATCCAACTTTTGTCGGTAAAGAGAAGCCCAGGAATTGTCTGTGGGTGGTGTTTACTAACTGTTCTTCCCTCTAATTTATCATTTCTAAATTAGGGAGCTTGCGCAGAGAGCCCTCGAGTAGCTCTGCGCGAAACTCTACCTACAAACAAAAAAACTACATTAATAAATGGATCATAAGGAGAAACAAAAAACTACATTAATAAATGGATCATAAGGAGAAACAAAAAACTACATTAATAAATGGATCATAAGGAGAAACAAAAAACTACATTAATAAATGGACCATAAGGACAAACAAAATAAGACATTAATAAATGGATCATAAGAACAAACAAAAAATACGACTACACAGAAGAGCACATTGAATAAAATAAAAGTCCTGAGCCGGGCATGGATTAATGGTTAGCGTACCGGGCTGCGGATCAAAAGTCTTTGGTTTGTACTATTGTTACACATTCCGCAATATCAGCAGTTTGTGCGTTATGAAAGTGATAGTCGATGAGTATCTCTGTAGATGGCAGGTCGTACTGAATGACTGGCCTCTCCCTAGTCAGGGAATTAAAATTACAGATGGCTATATCTAAACCTTGGAACCTCTGACATGGCCTCTTAGCCCATGTGTCACATAAGGTGTTGTTCAGGTTAAGAATACCCCATTAAAAAGAAATGTAATATATATATATAAACCTAAAGGTTGAAAGTAAGGCGTTAATTTGGCTGAAGAATCTGTTTTAACTCTAGCTTTATTCTAGAAGATATAACAAGATAAAGTGGTCATTTGGTATTTCATGATGGTCAAACTGATGTCTCGTTTTCCTAATTTATATTCCAAAACTCTCAAGATTCGTAAAAAAAAATTAAGTTTTTTCTTCCACGATATCGTAATGAAACAGATTGACCAACCAAGGGCTCAAATTGTTTGTCTTTTTCTTTGTTTCTACGTAAACCACTCAGGTCAGAGAAATGTAGTGTCTTTCAAGCTTTTACACTACCACAAATATGTTGATACTTTTACTTTGTTTTTACCTAAACCAATCAGGTCAGAGAAATGTAGTGTCTTTCAAGCTTTTACACTACCACTGATATGTTGATACTTTTACTTTGTTTCTACGTAAACCAATAAGGTCAGAGAAATGTAGTGTCTTTCAAACTTTTACACTACCACAGATATGTTGATACTTTTTCTTTGTTTTTACCTAAACCAATCAGGTCAGAGAAATGTAGTGTCTTTCAAGCTTTTACACTACCACTGATATGTTGATACTTTTTCTTTGTTTCTACGTAAACCAATCAGGTCAGAGAAATGTAGTGTCTTTCAAGCTTTTACACTACCACAGATATGTTGATACTTTTTCTTGTTTCTACGTAAACCAATC
>NW_013668010.1:93638-106897 GCF_000517525.1 Limulus polyphemus | reverse complement strand
TATTTTCTTAGTTTTCTTACTTAAACCAATTACCAAAAGGTTACTAGGTGAAATGTAAGTGTCTTTCAAGCTTTTAACACTACCACAGATATAGTTGTATACTTTTTCTTTGTTTCTACGTAAACCAATCAGGTCAGAGAAATGTAGTGTCTTTCAAGCTTTTACACTACCACAGATATGTTGATACTTTTTCTTTGTTTCTACGTAAACCAATCAGGTCAGAGAAATGTAGCGTCTCAAATCTTTCCATAAATATGTTGATACTTTGTAATCTTTAAGATTTTGAGCATATCTTAACAAAAACATAAGTATTTATTTATTTTACATAAGAACATCAGCAAAATCACCGAATTGCCCTTACGGACATCTTGTTTCTTAATAACAATGGTGAATCTGGATACGATGGTTATAGTAAAAATATTACACGACTTTATTTAATTTTCATATTTTTACAGTATTATATAAAAAACACAACTTAGCTATTATAGGATGTTAGGCTGGTATAGTTTTTACACAAAGAACTTAATACCATTGAGAGTTTACTGGTAAAACACGGTGTCCCCTACTAGCATCATTATTAATATTATATACAACAAACGTAATTCACAGAACACCCCCAGGATTTAAAATGTTGTGTTCTGAAATAAACAGTGTTAAAAGTATTTCTTTACACATATAAAAAAACTTTGGCTTCCAAAAATCAAGCCAATATAAACTACATAAGACAGTTCTCGTATATTTGAGAGGTATTTTCAAATACAGTTATTGATTACAAAATTTATTTTTCAGATACAAGCACAAAACACCTTTGTTAAAAAACTACTCAATTCTTATCAGTTCAAGAGTATATGTTCCTCAGAACCTTATGTTGGTTCTACAATGACTCGGTCGGTTACAGACTCGCGTTAAAGGACGTGCAATTTACTTAGCCGACTATCGAGAATTCGTCAACATTCCAATTATTTTAAGATCTTAACTAAGGCCGTTGTTCTATGGCCAAGTGATTAGGGCGCTCGACTCGCGATATGCAGGTCGCGAGCTCGAATCCCGTCACCGAATATGCTCACCTGTTCTCCCGTGGGGGGTGTTATAATGTGACGATCAATGCCACTTTTCGTTGGTAAAGAGCAACCTAAGAGTTGGTGATGAGTGGTTGCCCAAATAGCCGTCGAGTAGCTGTACGCGAAACTCAGAAAAACAAATAAATCTGCTAAAAGAAGGCCAGGTCGTCAAGAAACTGAAGCCACAATTAAATCAAGTTTACCCAGTCAGCTGCCACGATCAATACACATGTAAACAAATGGAGTTAGAAGAATTAAGATGAAAATAAGCTTACTCTACACTGAAGTTGAACTTATCTTCCTCCACCTACTCTTGCTAGAGTCACAACAATCGCGTGCTGTTGACTCTAACTTACCAGTAACTTTACAATCAGTCACTATACGTTATAGTAAACAGATCAACTGTCATTAGGAATCTTCCTCTACCTACTCTTGCTAGAGTCACAACAATCGCGTGCTGTTGACTCTAACTTACCAGTAACTTTACAATCAGTCACTATACGTTACAGTAAACAGATCAACTGTCATTAGGACTTCTAACTTGATGGTTAATCGTTTTCCGTTAGGACATAGTAAACAGACAAGACACGTCGACTTGAACACTAGAAGGTCTACAGTCATTGGGTCTGAAGGCTACTGGACACTCTCGAATGATGGAGACAGGATCACGGGAGCCAAGCAACATGGTAATATGGACTTGTAGTAGGGAACGAGGGGTACTTGAATAAAAAACGAACGGATGTTTTTTCTTCCATATGAAATGTACTACTTATATAGAAAATCCTGCGCATTCTGTGATATTGTTTCCTAACCTTCCTAGATGCAACAAACACACAACTCCTTTTTCTTTTTATGAAATCCTAATGGTTAAACCTTGCTCGGACATTATAAGTCTGCAGAGAACGATAAAAAACAAAAACAATAAAAATACGGTTGCAAATCTGTACTCTCAACAGTTGGGAGATAAGTACAAAGTGGAACTTCTTGTGTCTATTTTTGAGTTATTTATTTTATTTTTTGTTGTGTCGCTGGATTTAATTTTTTTTTTCAGAATATCACGTTAATAGCCATTTCTTTTTAGTTTTTTTTTTACTTTAACGAGACCTAATAACCACAGTGTTTTTACTTAAATTTACTATAAACGCAATGACTATTTATCATTACTCCTTTTTTTTTTCACTATAATATTTGAGAAATCACCTTCAATGAAACGTTTTTGGTGTTAGGTCGCTGAATCTCATCATTATTTTGACTTATCCCTAAGTGCACGGTGGGAGTCAAAGTGTGCAAGCCCCGACTTTGTACGGAATGGCATTCAATATGTTATTACGCATTTGATGTTAGAGCTATTAACATTTCTTGCTACCCCCATATTGTTGATTTTACAACTGTTCATGTTACGGTAAAGAAAATACCAGATGAAATACATAGGGATATTGAAAACACTTTAGATTTGTATTACGTAGGATGTAGAAGTTATGCACATGCAAGTTGCAAGCTGTACGATGAGTAAAAGTGTGTAAGTTTTTCACATGAACATCATCTTCACTCAAACTTCCTAGAGTTTGAGTCAAATTGATTTCTGCATTTAACAGACATATCTTTAGTACAAAAACGTAAGTAACACATCTGTTTGTCTCTGTGTGTGTGTGTGTGTGTACAACTGCCTTGTACTGATAGCTGAAAGTTTATCAGAGTATGTGAAGATACACTTCAAAAATTCGGAATTATGACCAACAATCCTTCTTCAGTGCGGAGTCGGTTCATTGGACCGACTTCGTACACACACGGTTACACTCAAAACGAATTACTCCTTACATAATTTCTTAAACTGTTTAACTTATCTAAAAAAATATGCAAGTAAGTAATAAAGAAAAATACATCATTAACAGCTAATGGAATAATAAAAGAATAATTCAGATATTTATTAATTAAAGGTTGATGATAAAACGTTTTCGTATAACACAGGGTGCTTTTTACCAAATCTAAAAAAAAGAAAAAGGTAAAACTAATTAAAAAACATAAATTAAGTCGCTTTGAATATGCGCGTGTTTTTATGTTAGGAAACAGGTCTTTAATTAATCTACGTGTCTCGTGCAAAGCTGCAACGAAAAATGTTGCTATGTAAGTCAACGATAAGTAATAATTTATAGATCGCTGTGAGAAATATATGCAAAATTGTGCCATAAAGAAATACACAGTGTTTGGCAACGCTAGAATCTGGGTTTCGATGCTCGTGGTGGACAGAGCATAGATAGCCTATTGTGTAGCTTCGTGCTTAACTTCAAAAACAACAAGAAATACACAGTGTTTGGAGGATTTGGTCTTTGACAACCTACCTACGTCTCTTGTTTCATTTCTCTTTACTCGAAACGCTTGTATATTTGTTTGTTTACATACTTGAATTAACGTCTATGTACACGCGCATGTACAATAGCCTTAAATTCTATAGTTACTCATGCACCGAAGACTAGAAAAGAAACAAATCCCTAGTAACGCGACTATTTAATTGCTTTAGGACTCCTTTTCAACCTCATTATCGTGTAATCTGAAGTAGAGAAATTAATAGATCAATAAAATGAGGTAAAACTGATTAAAACATATAAACATAAGCTCTTAAGAGGCGGTAACGAGACATACTTCAATTACCACCGAAAAAAAAAGCCTAGATGCATATATTGTAAAAAAAAATCGTAGGATTCAGATCTGTGAGACATGATTTATAAGTACACGTGTGCAATATAAATGCACATTAATTAGAAAATGTGGGCAAATGAAACAGTATACAAAATGTATTACAATAATCAATCCTTTATATATATAATTATTCTTCATATAAAGGGAAAATAAAAACAAAATAGGTTTTTATACGCAGTGTAAAGTTTATTTTTTGGTGTGTTTTGAATTTCGCGCAAACCTACACGAGGGCTATCTGCGCTAGCCGTCCCTAATCTAGCAGTGTAAGACTAGAGGGAAGGCAGCTAGTCATCACCACCCACCGCCAACTCTTGGGCTACTATTTTACCAACGAATAGTGGGATTGATCATCACTTTATAACGCCCCCACGGCTGAAAGGGCGAGCATGTTTGGTAGGACGGGGATTCGAACCCGCGCCCCTCAGATTGCAAGTCAAACGCCCTAACCACTTGCCCATGCCGAGCCTTAAGCTTTATTGTGTTAGTTTTTCTCATATTTAGTCTAAAGTATGTTACATCTAAACCAGCGAAGTATAATATCACATACAAATTTAGGTAGAACTATTCGCAAAACTATACGTGCCAAATAGTTATATTTTTTTATTTTAAAAACACAATATTATGTGTTAATCAGCAACTACAGTACCACTAATGCTATCTTCAAGTAATGCAATTAACGTTTCGGTCTTTCAGAAACATTACTGTCAATTATAATATCATAAAGAAAACAAGCCATAATTTGATCTTTTGGAAATAATGTCACGAGTGATAATATTCTAAAGAAAACAAGCCATGGTTTGGTCTTTCAGAAACATTACTATCAATTATAATATTAACAAGTTAAACAAGCTATGTTTGGTGTTTTAGAAATATTACTAACAGTGGTAATATTAACAAGTTAAACAAGCTATGTTTTGGTGTTTTCGAAACATTAATAACGGTGATAATTGTAACACCGTAAACAAGCTATGTTTTGGCGTTTTATAAACATTACCTACAGTGATAATATTAACAAGTTAAACAAGCCATGCTTATATTTCCCCAAAACATTATACCATCATTTATATCATCGTAAATAAATCAAGCCACTTCATAAGTTTCGAGAACTGTATATAGTATCAGTGCTAAACAGCTCACATATTCCTCTGGCAGTGGCCAAAGCATACTCGATATGATCATCAGCTTAAATAGATCAAGTCGTGGGCCGCCAGTATTACGTAGTTACCGATATCGTCATCGTATTAAGTAGGACCGATCATGGCATGTAAATAACCACAACCTTATATATTGGTATGTCAATTATCAGATAACTGCTGATACCAATATCACATGAAAAAAATAAAAAACAAACTGTATCGTAGGGTGTCATGAATTAAAATAGTTTTAATATCACCACCATACTAAACAGACCGGATCTTAGTTTCGTCTATATCGAATCAGAGTATCACAAATTAAGCTAACCAACTCTGTCGTATCAGATCATTCTCTTCACGTTCAATATACTATCTTTTGGCTTGGCATTAATCCCAGAATCCTTGTTTTAGTAAGCGGAATTTCTTTGAAAGAGGATGGTGTGGAGCTCAAGGAAGGACTTTTTCCAGAAAAGATTACATTTACTCTTTTAACACTCACGTAAGAGTGAATAACATGTTTGTTACTACTATGCTAGCGAGACAAATTATGGAGAAGGTCGTGTTATTATACAATATACATAAACAAACAACAAGCTATCTGCCATTGTCAATACACACAGGTGTTTCGGGTATATCAGTTCTATTGCACGACATGTATATTTAACTATTCGTGCTAAACAATGGGAAAAATGTAACTTTTTTTTTGTTTCTTTCGTAACAAATCGAAAACATTTAATATTAGCAAGCCTTACTTTAATTACTAATGTTTTCAAGAGTATTAGAGAATACTTCATTTATCGTATGGTATATAGATTTACTTAAGATTCGGAAAACAAGTAACGTTCCTTCCCGACAACAAGAACAAAGTTTCCGGTTAATTATTAAGATTCGGAAGACAAGTAACGTTCCATCCCGACAACAAGAACAAAGTTTCCGGGTAATTATTAAGATTCGGAAAACAAGTAACGTTCCTTCCCGACAACAAGAACAAAGTTTCCGAGTAATTATTAAGATTCGGAAAACAAGTAACGTTCCTTCCCGACAACAAAAATAAAGTTTCCGAGTAATTATTAAGATTCGGAAAACAAGTAACGTTCCATCCCGACAACAAGAACAAAGTTTCCGAGTAATTATTAAGAATCGGAAAACAAGTAACGTTCCATCCCGACAACAAGAACAAAGTTTCCGGGTAATTAATTATTGCCCGGCATGGCCAGGTGGTTAAGGCGCTCGACTCGCAATCTGAGGGTCGCCGGTTCGAATCCACGTCCCACCAAACATGCTCGCCCTTTCAGCCGTGGGGGCGTTATAATATGACGGTCAATCCCACTATTCGTTGGTAAAAGAGTAGCCCAAGAGCTGGCGGTGGCTGGTGATGACTAGCTGCCTTCCCTCTAGTCTTACACTGCTAAATTAGGGACGGCTAGCGCAGATAGCCCTCGTGTAGCTTTGCGCGAAATTCAAAACAAACAAATAATTAATTATTGCACTGTTCTTTGGTACAGGTTATGTAGTTACACAACACAAGAAGAAATTAACAGATCACAACACATTCAATCTATGAACCCTCAACACATGTAATTTATTAACCTTATATTTTTTCTTTCTCATTCTATCCACCCACCAATAAAACATCAAAATCCTACCTTCTAGGGTTTATTTTTACTCGTAACATTCTTCTGCATCACCTCAGCAACGTTGGTCCGCTGAGAATAACGTTGTTGATAAAGGAAAAAGTACGTGGAACAGTTATTGTATTACCAAAGCATTTAGTCAAACGTGTCTTTTTTTTTAAAAACAAAACTAAAACAATGGATGTAAAAAAGACATTCCTTCAATCAAGCAGTTCTTCATCTGGAGAGGGGGGGTGTAAAAAAGAAAGTCTTTCAGTGGAGCGGCTCTTCATCTGGCGGGGTGATGGTGTAAAAAGAAATTCTTTCAAAGGAGCGGTTCTTCATCTGGCGAGGAGGGGTGTAAAAAAGAAATTCTTTCAATGAATCGGTTCTTCATCTGGCAGAGGAATGTAAAAAAAAATATTTCAATGAAGCGGTTCTTCATCTGGCGGGGGTGGAAAGCAAAGCGTGTATCTGTTTGTGAAATAATTATAAAGGCTGCATTTTGAAACTTCTCAAAACGTAGTCAATGAGAACAATAAGAAAATAGTACTCAGTTCACAGCACATGAATGACTGACTACCCTGCAAGTCATGACTCGTAGCTGGAACCAATCACGTGCTGAACAGTTCTGACACTAAATCCATCACTCAAAGCTGCCCACGTGTCTATGTAATTAAGAAGCGCAAAAAAAGTTTGCAAACTAACGCCAAATTCTAAGTTGTGGTATCACATGTGCAGCATGATCTTATAACTGAAGAGAAGTAGACCGGGTTTTCTAGCAACCGGATATCACACACCAACACCGTGTTCTCCTGTAATACCACACATTACGTTTTCCGCTAAGTACTGAGCCCGTTGTGTTGCCGGTAGCCTAAACCTACACGTTTCTAAAGGTCTACAGTTCGGAATAGTCGATTTCAAAATACGAGGGATGGGTAGTAAATTGAAAGGGAAATGACAACACACACACCGTTTCTTGATTATTTCCAAGCGCATACAATATTGAATTAACATAGGATACTGCCAGCGTTTCGTCTTCTTTTAAAAATGTTCAAGCTTTTGTAACAACTAAAAGCTTTTAACGGTTTAACACCCACAAAATTGTATGACTATAATCCATTTCTTATTCTTAAAAGAGAGCCTGGCACTTTTTATATTTATTTTAGAGGTATTAATTGATAATTCTGTTTGTAACTGTAAAGGAATATGTAAAATAAGGAAGTCCTTATAAGTTTCGGTTACACATTTTTCATGAATAACGTGCTGTTATTGTGGCCCGGCATGGCCAGGTGGTTAGGGGGCGCTCGACTCGCGGGTTCGAATCCCCTTCCCACCAAAACATGCTCGCCATTTCAGCCGTGCGGGCGTTATAATGTTACGGTCAATCCCACTATTCGTTGGTAAAAGAGTAGCCCAAGAGTTGGCGGACTAGCTGCCTTCCCTCTAGTCTTACACTGCTAAATTAGGGACGGCTGGCGCAGATAGCCCTCGTGTAGCTTTGCGCAAAATTCAAAACAAACAAAATAAAAACTGTTATTGGGTTTATGTTTTGATTAAAAAAATAGATATACGAAAAAGCATCGTGCGCCTTTTATTTGATGTAGGCCCCAAGTAAACCCTATTTGATGGAATTTCGTATACGTTTTTACACCCATATGCTTCATTTTCACCACTCTTGAACAATAAACACATACCATTATATACTACAAAAGGCTTAAGTAAGTGGTTTTTTCTGTTCATTTCAGTATATATATATGGAATATTATGTTTGTTTGTTTTGTTGGATCTCGTACAAAGCTACTCGAGGGATATCTGTGTTAGCCGCCGTCTTTCACTTTGAAGTGATAGAGGGAAGGAAGCGAGTCAACACCAACCACCCCATCTTCTTGGGCTACACTTGACCAACGAATAGTGGGATTATAACGCCCTTCTCTCTCCCCCCCCTCCCCTCGACTTAAAGGACGAGCATATTCAGTGAAGAGATTCGAACTCACGACGAGTGCCCTAACCACCAGGCCATGCCAGGCCCTACGAAAAATAACTGTTAATTGTTTTACAGTTTTTAGATCAAAAGGTTTTAGAATAGTTGTTTGTTATTAAGCACAGAGCTACAAAAAGGGCTATCTGCGCTCTGCCCACCACGGGTATCGAAACCCGGTTTCTATCAGTATAAATCCGCAGACATACCACTGTGCCACTGGGGGAGGGGGTGGCTACAGGTTTTTAGAGTCTCTAGTTGAAAAATGCATAATATTATTTAGTTTTTGAAATAGAATAAGGTCAGAGGTTTTGTACATTAATTCAATTAGGAAATGAAGGTCGGTATATGTTTCATCATAATTAAAGAACTGACATTTTATCTTTTATTACATCATTCCGACTTATACTAAAAGTACTCTCAGCTATTCATTTAAAAAAATAAAAAAGACGATTTTAGAAAGATAATTTTTTTCTTAACGTGTTTCTTCACTTCTTATCTTTTTTTTTTCTACATAACATTAACCTCGATACAGAATGCGAGTAAAAAAAAAGGTTACCAGATGGCCTGTAAATAAGCCTAATAACGAGAGACTTGTTAAGTCGGCAAAAATTAGTGAAACATTGGGACAGAATTAAACAGGTAGGGGTTATATGTTGTCCTTGTGACGTCATAAAAACTGACAAAACTAGTAATCTCAGTCTTGTTTTTCTTCACAAACATCTTAAACTTTTGTTCATTAATTTCAGTTAGTCATTAACTATCAAATTTGTTTGTTTTACATAGATATTTCGACATCAAATAGTCTTCATAATAGGCTTATGATATGCCTAAAAATACAATTTTGTTGGCGCTATCTACTAAATATTTATGATCTATAAATAAAAAGCTGTATTAACTAATTGACTGTTAGAAGTTTGTTTGTTTATGTACAACAAAGCCACATTGGGCTATCTGCTGTGTTCACTGCGGGGAATCGAACCCCGAATTTGAGCGTTGTAAGTCGGTAAACTTGCCTCTGACCTGTTAAAAGTAAAGACCAGATAATATACACTTTATAAGCTCCAAATAATGGAAAGTAAACGTATATATATATATATTTATACTTTTTGAAATAAAATCCAAACCATAGCTGAATTCCTTGGATTTAGAATGGCAATTAAATCAAAATCAAAAATTAATTCTAATTTGTAGTTCTAACAGTACAAACGTCAAGCTGATTTACTCGAGGTGTGTAAGCCAAAGAAACACATTTAAAGAAACACACTAATTTAATTATCTCAGTTAACTTGAAAATAATACTGTTGAAGGCTATGTTCTTCAACTTTAACGTTTGTACTGTTGTTTTACGTAGAATGGTAGGCGTGGCTTAATGACTAGAACGTTCTTGATAGTTTAAGAAACGATTTGAGCCGTATTAAGATAGTTACACTAGAGTAGATAATGGTTGACTGTTGAGTTGGCGAATTTGCTATTTCAATGTGGCTGTTAATGTCAGCTAGTCATTCAGTTGGTTCAGTTTTTTTTTAATATTGGGCTTGTGCTTTGATGAAGAAATAGAGATACGAGAATATGTCGTGCACATAATTGGAGTTAGTAAGTACGTGAAATGTTGGCAGGCTTGGCATGGCTTGGTGGATAGATCAGCTTGGGGGTGTTATGATGTGATGGTCGATCCCACTGTTCGTTGGTAAAGAGTAGCACATAAATTAACGGTGGGTGGTGTTGACTAGCCTTCCTTCTGGTGTTGACTAGCCTTCCTTCATAATTGGAGTTAGTAAGTACGTGAAATGTTGGCAGGCTTGGCATGGCTTGGTGGATAGATCAGCTTGGGGGCGTTATGATGTGATGGTCAATCCCACTGTTCGTTGGTAAAGAGTAGCACATAAATTCGCGGTGGGTGGTGTTGACTAGCCTTCCTTCTAGTATATCACTTCTACATCAGGGACGACTAGCGAAGATGGCCCTCATGTAGCTATGCGCGAAATTTAACGAAACGTTGTCTTAACGTCTTCTGTGAACTTAGACCAACCTGCAAACGTCAGCGAACCTAGCTTGTAAAACTGACGGTCGAAGAAATGAAACGCTTTCGTTTGCGTTAAGTGGATTGAACTTTGCATTCTTCTTTTTTCAAATAATCTAAAATAACCCGCCTAACAAAAGAAACCGTGACAACAAGATCACATATTTTTGTTTGTGTGAAAGTTCATATTAATCTATAGAAACGTACAGTCATCTCATTGAACGAATTGATCTTTCTAAAATCGTTAACAAACATATTAATTTTCCAGGGCTCTAGCTTTAGGGTTACATGGATATAATTATACAGAGATGTAATGAATAATCATTATTACTACAAGTTGCTTTTCATAACTATATTAAAATATATTGAGCTGGTTTGTGACGTAAATAATGGATGACTATGTTAACTTTTCAATATAGCTAAGAGAGTTCAGAAAATATTATTAATAAGACGTTACGGAGTAAGAATATACGGGATTTACCGTATGTTTATGTAGTGCAGTGTCTGAAATATTGTTAGCAAGTTTTCTACACGAAATAGTTAGGTTTTGTTTTACCAGAACCAGACTAATCTATGTTTGGAATAGGACTGCAGTGAGTTAAGAGAGAGGGAACTAGTCTAGTCTAGAGTTTTAAACACCGACAGCAATTTGCTGTATGAAATAATTTTGTTACGTTTCCCTAACTAACTTAAGCCTTCTTTGGAATAGGACTAGTGTATAAGAGTCAGACACTACGCTAACTCTCTGTCTTTTAAACACCAGCTTACTAACAGTATACTTTGATATATTTATATAAATAGACTAAGTCTTGCTTGGGATAAGGCTCTTGAGTAGAAATTAAAAACGTGTGAAGTAGGGGTTTCATGAATTTTTATGTGATTGTACTTTGTTTGAGCTATGTAAAGTTATGCATCAAACCATTAAATGTTTTTACTTCTGTAAATTTTATAAGTTATCGACATAGTTTCGGACGGAGTATCGCTTTTATAAGTGTTATTAATAACTAGTATTAATGAAAAACATCACAATTCTAGTGTGAACGATGTTATCATTACCCCTTGAAGTTAGCTTTTTTAGAGAGATATGGTGTTCCTTTAAAAACCTTACGTAGAGGGTGAAACAGGAATTACCAGCCAAAAACAGATAAACAATAAATATTACAGTTGGAACCTCATTGTATTTAGAACTTGGTTATAAATACATCATTCCTATGTCTATTGAAACACTACATTAAAAGATAAGCAAACAAGAACAACTTTTCAAAAAACGAAGTAAATGTTGGGATGGTTAATATTAATCCTTCATAAACAATACAAACAAGATAGTAGGGATGGCATTTGCATCATCCCTACATAATAACACAAGCAAGAATTAACATATAGCAATATATATATAACTATTCAAGTTTGATTTATCCTATTTTTGTCTGTTAACATTCTACTCCGCTGGGTGCCTGTGTATTTACTGTCGTCAGCCAACTACTTCTGAAATTTACAATACTTTTGTCTCTAAAAAGTTTACATTAAGTATTTCGTTAATGACATTCATGACATCACAGGATAACCACAGAGAAAACAATTCACTTACAAGTCTAACCCAGGACCCCAAAAGGCAATTTGTTTCCATGGGTACTGAAGATTAATCGTACTTCAGAAGTACAGTGTTTCAGATCTCGCGTTACCCTTGGAACTACTTTCTAAATCGTCGTACTATTAACCAAGATTGCAGTTTTCATCGTAACAAAACCTCTGAGAAGGACTGCAAGGTTAAAATTATCAATCCTAACTTCTACATCTTTCCACAGACTCTCCCTTCAAAGACTTTTCACTATGATATAGGTCCAGCTTATCTCTCTTTGGTTAACTTGTGTTTAGGGTTACTGATGAGGAGTGGAATTCTCCGAAACTAATATAACCCAATAACACACGTTGATCAAAGTGTAGATTGAACTGGACCTCTCTTGAACTCAGACCTCGAGATTAAACAGTTCTCGGAATACTAACTTCACCTATTCCAGGAAATACGTCAGATATATCGAGATGACCTTTTTTTTTCTTTTCTTAGTCAGAGGGTATTCTTTCGTGACCACACCCTTCGCTTGCGGATAACAAAGTAGTTCCCGATTAGTTTAAGGTTTGTTTTCGGAAACACTTACTGTGTGCGCTCTGCTGTGTGAACTTGTTCGCTTCTAGGCTACATAATTTCAAATTTGGGAAATTGATTCGCATCAGCGGCAGGCAGGGCGTTTCTCAGTTGCTGGCGTGCCCGGACTGTGAGTTCGACAGCTCATGTCCTATTTAGACTAGATTAGACTATTCGATTAGTCAAGAGTTGGTGATGGGTGCTGTTGTCTGCACTCTAGTCTATCAGCTCAAAATTAGGATCAGCTTTGCATAGGTAGCATCTGTGTAGCTTTGTACGAACATTATAAAAAACAACAGCATCAGTGGGGATGTACCATTGCACTGGAATTTGCAAACAGCTGATACAAAATACGATTATCCCTTCACACTACAAACACATCAAATAATTATTTGCTAACAATCTTAATACTATGCGAAGGAGTTATTTCATATAATATAAAATATTGTTTAATAATCACGTAAACTGTACAGAAACATAAAAAAGTTATCACACAGATAAACATTGTTTTTCTAAAGGTTTGTTTGTTTGTTTGTTTTGAATTTCGTGCAAAGCTACACGAGGGCTATCTGCGCTAGCCGTCCCTAATTTAGCAGTGTAAGACTAGA
>NW_013668010.1:81976-92638 GCF_000517525.1 Limulus polyphemus | reverse complement strand
GACCGTCACTTTATAACGCCCCCACGGCTGAAAGGACGAGTATATTTGGTGTGACGGGGATTCGAACCCGCGACCCGCAGATTGCGAGCCGAGCGCCCTAACCACCAGGCCATGCCGGGCCTTTTCTAAAGGTAATAACTGTATACCGCGTAATTATCAATTAGTAATTTGTAATAAATGAAGGATTAATTTGATTCAATTAATTTCGGATTTTAAAGAATTATATCTTGTTGCTTGTAGTTAAGCACAAAGCTTCATAGGGGCTATCTGTGCTCTGCCCATCACGGGTATCGAAACCCGGTTTCTAGCGATATAAGTCCGCAGACATACCGCTGTGCCACTGGGTGATGGTGGCAAAACTTATAAGGGAAGTAAGCATTATAAAATATTCATACGCGTCGCGGAATTACAGAAGGTAACACCAAGGGAACTATTTTGTAACTAATTTCTTATAACTTCGTTCATTATTTATGAGTGTTATTTCAGATAAAAACATCCCTTGAAAAACAAAAAACAAGTGACGAACCCTTCCTTCAGCTAATTTACTCAAATATGGGCTAGCAAATACAATCATTTGCAAATTCCATTGTTTAGAAACAAACAAAATAGTTATTCTTTGCATTAGAAAAAAAAACGATTAAATTAGCAAACAAAAATTTGTCAAGTACTTACCAGTATATTCATAATATCGATAACTGGGTGTTTATCAAAATATACAAAAACATATTTATCTCCTTAGAAACCAATATAGACGTTGCTTAGAAACGGCAGATCCCCAATAAGTACTCACCTCGTTATTTTGAGTTTGAATCTCCCTCACAATTTTTAGTGGAATCAATACATGTTCTTCGGAATTTCCTTCTTTCGATCGCTAGGATATAAAAAAGAAGCAGAAAATCTAAAACCTATAATAAATAAAAGCTATACTTATTTGGAGTTTCAATGAAATGGAATTATATGATTAATGAGTGTTAACAAAGAAATTAATAACGTTTTCCGTTGTCAATGGCATTCTCAAATCATTTTAACCAAAGATATTTTCAAGATATTGTAATACAAGTTTAACTGTCGTGAGTGCATAACGAAACCGTAGGTTTTAGTTAGTTTAAGCTCCTTTCGTTAGGCTTAAAGTACATCAGGAAATACCAACTAAATTATCCCCAGTTGAACAAACAGTCATTTACTCGTGATTGCACTGACAAACTTCTAAATCTGTGAAACACCAACACGCTGCAGTAGTTAAACTAAGTGATGAAGGTCCGCGTGTTGCCCTCGACTTATTAACAATTTGGAACTGAGGATTCTTGGAGTGTTCAGTAAACCAAGCAAAATAAGGAATTAAGTAGAATAAAGTAGGCTTATCACGAGTTCGAGCATTTCATCCTTCTGTATACCCATTTCGTTTTGATGCAGGTTTCTGCTATTTACCCACTGTACTTATATTTCATTAGGTGCTTAATTAATCAAATTAGTATGGACTGAAAATGGAGATCTTACTTAATGAGAGAGAGGCTTAAATCGTCAAGCATAATATCCTACAGATTAAGTTCATATTTAAAAGTATTAAAATTAGCAGAAGCGTTAAATGCAAAAGCATGGATAATAATTTATTACACAGGATTATGTGTTGAAAACTTTGCCATGAAACAAAGAAAACGTTCATTGTGTTTAAAAAAACAAACTTTTATTGTTTCTATTTTTCGTGTTTCGAAGTGAATCTGTAAAATTAGTCTGATTCAATTCCCAGTAGTGGCTCGGTGTAAAAATATACGGTCTTACGACCCAAAAAATCGGGTTTCGATACCCGAGATGGTCAGAGCATAGTTAACCCATTGTGTATCATTGCGCTTGACAACAATTAAACCAAATCTTTCTATATTAGTTTGATTCCTCGCTAAACAGTGTGATTCCACAATTCATTAGAAATCCCTGGTGGTGTTTAGCGTCACTATGTGCGTTTTATCGGAATTTCAGTTAACTCTTAGCCTATTAAAGGCAATTTCACATTTATTAACACGGATGTTTAGAAGATTTAATAAGAAAAGCATAGTTAGAAAATGATATATTTTCAACTGAAATAGGTATTAGCACATTAATTTATTTTAAAGTAATTCCTCTCGTTCGATATTTCATCCAAAGTTATAATGCATCGGTATTACGATGATGACAAAACGATAAAGTATTAACCTAAGCTATTGTTTAACGCTGAAGATTTATTGTACAGTTGGAACTGTAAATTTGTTTGAAGATGTAGCTATTGAAAACATTTCAGAGCATCACTTAACAATATCTTTGTCCATGAACATGTTACTCTAATGCTCTCTCAGACAAAATATATGCAAGTGAAACAACGCCACAATGGACATTATTATAATTATATACGTCAGAGAGAGAACACGTTTAAACAGCGAGCTCGGAAGCTACTAAAACAATTTATTTGTGCCGAATATTCGCGCAAAACAACACAAGGTTTCCTTCCCTCGTCTTCTTTAATTTTAAAGTAATAGACTAAAAGAAAGGCAGTTAGTTCTTCAACACTTAACACCAACTTTGGCGATACTCTAGTAAAACAGTTGGATTGGACAATCACTCTTACAAAACGCCAACAGCCACACAAGTTCGGAGCGCGAGTAATAGGTAAATGAATCGTGGACCTTCGAGTTCACAATGTAGCAAGTCAACCACTAGGTTATGTCCGGCATCACAAGAAACAAGATAAAATGTGTTTGGTTAACTAACCTTCAGGCAAGACTAAGCTTAGAACCGTTTCTTTAATAAATTGATCAGCTAACTTTAACAGGTATATCGTAAACAACATTTCAGTATTTAATATACATCCAATGGTTATTGCGTAAGAGCAATAACGTATGTAAATCACAGAGATATTCCGAATCCCCGTCCCACCAAACATGCTCGCTCTTTCAGTCGTGGGAGCGTTATAATGTGACGGCCAATCCAACTATTCGTTGGTAAAAGAGTAGCCCAAGAGTTGGCGGTGGGTGGTGATGACTGGCTGCCTTCCCTCTAGTCTTACACTGCTAAATTAGGGACGGCTAGTGCAGATAGCCCTCGTGTAGCTTTGCGCGACATTCAAAACAAACAAACAAACAGAGACTTGCAGGTAAGAAAATAAGTTTTATTAGTATTTAAAATAAATTTAAGAGATATCTTATAAAAATTTATTAATTCACAAGGAGTTTCAACTTTTAATTATTCATATTGAAAAATATTGAATTTGATTTTAAGAAATAAGCTTGTTTAATCAAAAGATGATGCACATAAGTCGTAATAACAATTTCTGAGTTCAACAAACTGATGTATCTCACAAATTCAATTAGAAATAAGTGCTTAATTCAGATTTAAACGTTGTAAAAAATACATTACATAAAAAATTGATAAAACTGGTAAAATGATTTTGAGGTCGGTTGCAATGTCAGCTGAGTTAATACGATAATAGAAACAGTCATCCAGTGGAGAGTTTGGTATAGTTTTAGGTGTGGAAAATAGCTTGGAGGATTTGTTATAGTTTTAGGTGTGGAAAATAGCTTGGAGGATTTGTTATAGTTTTAGGTGTGGAAAATAGCTTGGAGGATTTGATATAGTTTTAGGTGTGGAAAATATCTTGGAGAGTTTCATATGGCTTTAAGTATGGAAAATAGCTTGGAGGATTTGTTATAGTTTTAGGTGTGGAAAATAGCTTGGAGGATTTGATATAGTTTTAGGTGTGGAAAATAGCTTAGAGAGTTACATATAGTTTTAGGTGTGGAAAATAGCTTGGGGGTTTTGATATAACTTTAGGTGTGGAAAATAGCTCAGAGGGTTCAATATAGCTTTAGGTGTGGAAAATAGTTTGGAGGGTTTGATATAGTTTTAGGTGTGGAAAATAACTTGGAGGTTTTGATATGGCTTTAGATGTGGAAAATAGTTTGAAGAGTTTCATATAGCTTTAGGTGTGGAAAATATCTTGGAGGGTTTGATATATCTTTAGGTGTGGAAAATAACTAAGATTTAGATGCACACAGACTTTATACTTTAGTAGCCTTATCTCCTTTACACCTTTAATTCAGGGGTAACCATCCTTTGTTCCGGTATGGACCTTGCACGCCAACTGCCTGTATTTTAGTGGAAAGATTATAAAGCACAAGCTTGAAACGTTACTGTATACACGCATCTTCTTGTGTAAATCTGTTTATATTGATCTACAGAACCTGAACGGACTAGCTCTGTTCAAACAACATTGACTTATCTCAAGAACGTAGCCTGAAGCCCAGTTTCAATACTGAACAATCTATGGGAATGGAAATAATCCAACTTTTAAGTCGTGAACAAGTTTATAATGCAGGAGCATAAAGCTAGAAAATAGCTATTCATGTTAGTAACTTGTAGTGAGATCAAAGTCATTCCACTTTCTTCTCAAGATTAGTTTTATTTGATCTCCATTTTCATGGATGAAGTCTGGAAAAGATAGCGTTCTCTAAAATACTATCTCAAAGAACATAAACAAGCCTAACGTAAGCTTGCTCACACTGTAAAATAGAGAAAAAATAGTTGAGTGATCTATTACAAAATTATTGTAATAACGGTATACTAATAATACACATGACATGTAGTTCTCAAATACGTTGTGGCGTTAAAGTTACATTTTTTGTTATTTGTTTGTAGATTATCTAAAGTTCAACCCAAAGAGTATGCATAAGTCAAGAGAGTTGTGTTTTTATTTGTAATATACAATGGTGGTGGCGTTTTTAACTTTAACTTGTATTGTAGCCACAGAACGCAAGTCGTGTTGGGTTTATGGCTATCGAAATTAAATGACAGAAATATATCCAAAGATTATAGCCTTAGTTAATATAGTATTTTGTGCTCAATTATTCCTAGCTTATACTTTGATACAAGATAGCCTAAGGCTTAGGTTAAGTCATGTCACTTTGACATATAACGTTTGTTATGGTTTTGAAGCTGTGTGTCAACGTAATATACCACCTGCCAGTATTTATTGATATCTGGTATGGTGTTTCTTGTAAGTTTCCGTGAATATTCAGTTAGTCAGAGAGCTCAAAGTCAGACCACCTCAAAAGCCTGATTTATGAGCAGCAGTTGTACTGGAGTAATGTCGTTTCTTTTGTTTTATTATCAAGCATAAAGCTACACAATGGGCTATCTGTGCTGGGCCCATCACAAATATCAAAACCCGTTTCTTTTTTTAGTGTTATAAGCTCACAGAGGGAGGGAAGCGTGGGGTATTTGTAACAATAACGACGTTTCGGACCCCATGCTGGGCTTTACTCTGGCAAAGCCAGACGTCTTTCACATGGAAGTTCGAAATGGAATTCAAAGGCAATTGAGGTTGATAAATAATATTCCTGTTCATATAATTCGCTGCTTAAAATTTATTTAAAGCTAGCAGGAATATATTATTTATTCTGTGGTAGTTTTTTGAGATTGTGCATTTTTTAACAATGACTTTTTATCTTTTTATTTTGGTCGTAGGCAAACAGCACCTTACGTTGTTTCTATTACGCACGAATATTATATACAAATAAATAAATATTGAATTCGGTTTTCGTGTATCAATCTTAACTTCAGCATCGTTTGGCGCAAAATGTGATCGTTTTTATGCTGTGAACAAAATGATAAATAAAGCAAACTTTCATTTGATGTTAGCTTTTACAGTTTTTACATGTTAAAGTATTTGTTACTTCAAATCAAAGCCACTAATGACTTTGAATAAGAATCACGAAAGTCAATACCGTGGATTAAACAACAATTCTGAGTTTTTAAATTATTAATATTGTTTATTAAACGCTATCTAAAGTTCACTTTAGTTTATTTAAAAAAGGGCAAGGCGCGCTTCATAAGAACTTAGCATAAAATACCCTGCTTCTCTGCGGGGTTAAAGGCCCTCTCATGATTCACGGAGAACCAAATGCACCGATCAAGCTTCCCAGTTATCCCCAGTTGCTTCTTTAGCTACTTAAAGGAGGGTTCGTACCCGAAAAAAATAACCCGTTAGGACACACGCCCGTTGTACATGAGCCCATGGGTCAAGTATGGTCCTATTGGGTTATGAGTGAAGGTATGAACACAGTTTAAAAAATGGCATCCCAGGGATCCCTATGGGGGCCACGAACAAAACATCTGATGTCATATTCGAGTTCAGCAACCATAAAAACATTCTCCGAGATCTCCATCGTGACTGGGTGATCTTCCGGGCGCGTTTATCCCCTTTGATACCACAAATGAATAATGAATTTATTTAATGATGAGTATTACATCGAACATATTCGCCGTTTCAACCGTGGGGGCATTATAACGTGATGGTCTATCCCATTATTCGTTAGCAAAATAGCAGCCCAAGAGATGGTGCTGGGAAGTGTTGACTAGCTGCCTTCCCTCTAGTCTATCACTGCTAAATTAGGGGCGGATAGCGCAGACAGCCCTTGAGTAGTTTTGCGCGAAATTCAAACCAACCAGAACAATTCTTCAACCTGATTACGATGGGAATTTGAACCCGCGACCAACAGATTGCGAGTCGAGCGCCCTAATCATCAGTCCATGCCAGACATCAGAATTGCTTTGAAATTCGTAATTTGCATAAAAAGCATATTTTTATGTTTTATATAACTACTTATTCTAACCATAAATTAATACTATATAAAATACATGCATGTCATATCTATCATGGTTATCTTTTCACAGGAAAACGGTCTTAACAGTTAAAATATTTTTTTTCTGAATTAATTATATAATAAAAGTAAAATATTCAATACCTTTAGGTAAAAAAGTATCATTTGGATTTATTGAAATAAATGAGAAAGTTTGTTTGTTGTTTCACATATTTTACTCAAAGGTAAGAAGAAGGCATCTAGTCAACAGCACCCATCACTGACTCTTGGGTTTCTTTTGTATAACCGTATAGTGGAGTATAGTGTACTCGCAGTCCCAAAGAGCACTACTGGAGTATGCAAGCCATGCCTGCGCACTATTCGAGTACACAAGTCATGGCCGCGCAGTATTCGACTACACAAACCATGCCCACGCACTATTCGAGTATACAAGCCATGCCCGCGCAGTATTCGAGTACACAAGCCATGCCCGCGCACTATTCGAATACACAAGCCATGTCCGCGCACTATTCGAGTACACAAACCATGCCCGTGCACTATTCGAGTACACAAACCATGCTCGCGCACTATTCGAGGACACAAGCCATGGCCGCGCACTATTCGAGTACACAAGCCCTACCCGGCAGCATTACAACAAGGAATATTAATTCGTACTCTGAAGTGATGATACTTGCGGCACAACACTGTCTTATTAGTCATAACTTGCATGATAACATTTGATGTACAGTTCAGATTTAACAAGATCTGAACTGGTACAGCAACGTTATGATATATTTACAATGTCATTTTTTCAGAAATATGATTAGATTTAAACATACACCTACCGGTCAGTAAAAAATGGCCCCATCTGTTAGTCCTG
This sequence comes from Limulus polyphemus, assembly GCF_000517525.1. Lineage (NCBI taxonomy): Eukaryota > Metazoa > Arthropoda > Merostomata > Xiphosura > Limulidae > Limulus > Limulus polyphemus. The sequence continues at coordinate 85,153 of NW_013668010.1, read as the reverse complement.
TGTATGTTGAATTTATATTGAAGACAATGTGTATTTTTATATATATATATATACATTATACATTCTTCATGCGCGTTTAGCATTTATCTGTTAGATTAATACCAGATAAGCCTCTTGGAGATTCCATAAACTTATAAAAAACGGGAGGGGATTTCTGGTAAAAACATGTGTGTGCTTTATGTAAAAAGTTTGCCTTAGGTTACACGATTGTAGCAAATGTCATTCAGTCGGTGTGGTTATATATTGATTTTAACATTAAGTTTGATCTGTATGTAAAGCAGTCGTATTGCTTGTGAAATATAAATTATATTGAATTTCACGAATCTTGACCAAAGTTCTATAGCGTCATGTATATACTGGAAATAAAACTAGGGTGTAGTATACAAATTGTATCTTAGTTTGGGAGAGTATCTAGGACTAGATAGTAATAGGAATACATAATATTTCCAAACTCATCTCTTCCCTCAAGCTTCACAGGTGCAATTAAAGCAGAGCAGACGCGGGTGCTCAAAGACCACGACGCCTCTCCTTTATGGATAAATTAAGATTTCTTAACTTATTTTCTTTTGAGGCAAGAAGGGTAAGAGATGATATTATTCAGATTTGGATGACTATCCATGAACTCGATAGAAGAAAGATCTACCTACATTTAAGCTAGTTTTATTTTCCTTACATGTATGGAATGAACTGTTGTCGGCAGTGGTTGAGATAAGCACTTCGTAAGAGTTTTGAGAGGACAATTCGATTATTTACTGGAAAAAAAATATAAAGTGGGTTTAAATTTTTACTTTCCTCGAATATGGGTGTACTACAACAACAGCTTTGAAGGATCCCATGATCCCATTCACACTTCGGTTCCTCGCGGTGGAAACAGCAGATACCCGAATATCACTTTACTCTTTGACAAGCCTGTGGTTAGGGCGCTCATCTCACAATCTGAGGATCACGGGTTAGAATCCCCGACACCGGACATGCTCGCCCTTTCAGGCCTGGGGGAGTTATAATGTTACGGTCGATACCACTATTCGTTCGTAAAAGAGAGACCCAAAAGTTGGCGATGGGTAGTATTAACTAGCTTCCTTCCCTCTAATCTTTCACTGCTAAATTAGGGACGGCTTGCGCAGATAACCCTCGACTAGCTTTCGCAAAATTCAATAAAGAAATCAAACCAAATCTTTTCACACTAGTTATTATCGGTTGTGCATAGTAAAACTTTTGTTTGAACTTTAAGAACATAATTATTTCTAATATTTAACGAATGGTCCCTTGTTGTCCGTTTGTTGTGTAAATGAAAAAGAGAAGTAATAACTATAAAAGCACACACAGCACTGAACCCTAGATAATTGTCACAAGCCTGTTAGAACGACATAGTAATACTTAAAAATGTCTTGGTCAATAAATACTTATAATCAAATTTAAAAAGTACGCTTAGAATTATTAAATGCCTTTAATGTGTACAGTTAGGTGGATAAGTTTATTTTTTGTTCTTCAAATCGTTTGTGACTGATGTGTCTGTAATAGGTTTAAGAAATCCTGAACATTTTCTATATATCTGTGAAACTAAAATTAATAGTTTTCCCTTTATATCTAAGAAAAATGTGCAACTGATGTTTATCTCATGATTTCGTTATTTTTCAAAGTTAAAGATTATGTAACGCAAAGGTATTGGATTTACTTGAAAGCTTCTATTTTACTTGAAGTTTCGATAAGGCATCCAGCCTGGCAAGTAGTATATCAGAAGTCAAGTAATAAATCAAATATATTTTTGTTAAGTCGCATATAGAAACGTTTTACTGTCTAAGCATTTGAATATTCATTCATGACTTTTCTCTCTGTTCCATAAAATACGGCCCGGCATGGCCAGATTGTTAGGGGGCGCTCGACTCGTAATCTGTGGGTCGTGGGTTCGAATCCCCGTCACAACAAACATGCTCGCTTTTAGCCGCGGGGACGTTATAATGTGACGGTCAATCCCATTATTCGTTGGTAAAAGAGTAGCCCAAGAGTTCGCGGTGGGTGGTGATGACTAGCTACCTTCCCTCTAGTCTTACACTGCTAAATTAGGGACGGCTAACGCAGATAGCCTTCGTGTGCCATTGCGCGAAATTCAAAACAAACAAACAAACAATCCATAAGATACACACAAAAAGGAGTGGTTTTTTTGTTGTCGTTGTTTGTTGTTTCAGTGAACGGGTAATTTCGTCGTGGTTTTTTCTTTGTCATATACATTAAAAAATAATTTTTTTTTCCACGTAGAAGACATAACATTGTAATCCACGTCAGTGACTGGGGAAATGCAACGTAAAATTAAGGACCTCGTATCATCTACTGTCTAAAAAAAAATTACAATCTCTGGTTGCTGTCTTCAAAGTGCATAAGCTCAGTTAAATATCAAGGAGAGAATTGTAGTTGGCAGATTCGGAAAATGTAAATTGCAAGCTTTGTCCAAAATACCACCATCTGTTGCAGAAACAGTAAAGTATAAACGATCAGAAACAAAAGTGTTTAAAGATAAAACCTTTTTTTAACCTCTTTCCAGCCAACAACGGTTGTACAGATTTAAATTTCAAGATAGATACACTTAGTCCGAAACAAAAGGCCGGCGAGCTATCATTAAAGGTGACTGTTGTTCTTTTTATTTACACATCAGTAGATAACCCGAGCTAACGCAGTGGTAGCAGTTTTTTTTTTTGCTAAGTTTCTCTTCGAGGTAAGTATGCGCCTAGCTTAAATCAAAAAACGGCAAAGCCATTTGCGAGGACTTTAATACAGCCGAAAGTATATTTCTGCAGCAGATGTTCCCAATGGTCAAACTGCTTGTCAATACCAAACTGCTTTTACTCCCCATCTTCTTTGTCTGTACAGTACAAGTATTTGTACTCACATATTCCGTTCCTTCTAAGCGCACGCTTCGGAAATCGAATATCTTGCAACATATGACAAAGTTCGTCTCTATGTATTTGTGTTTATTCACGTGATCATTCGAGAGCTTAAGGTCTTTGCATTAATGTAGCTACACGTAATTTGTATTCAACACGGAAGATGCTTTGACTGCTATATATATATATATATATATGTATACTGTATTACATTAATATCATGGCTCAACAGGATTGTAACTGCCACTTCGTATACATAACATTTATCGAACGTATAAGATAAACATGAAACAAAGTA
>NW_013668010.1:77053-81186 GCF_000517525.1 Limulus polyphemus | reverse complement strand
CCAAACGCCAGTTATATCTTGAAGTGACACCGCCAAACGTCAGTTATATCTTGAAGTGACACCGCCAAACGTCAGTTATATCTTGAAGTGACACCGCCAAACGTCAGTTATATAATTCATTTGTTATTGCCGTTCGCTCATGATTGGCAGTGACATATAACGACCGTAAGAAGCTACCATACCGAAATAAAAACTTAATGAACGCACATAACTTCTTCACAAGCTGGTCATATACATAAACTATTCACATTTATATTACCCACTTTGTTGTTGAAAAATAGTTGAAAAATATAATCGTTACCTGTCCAGATATAGATAATGTTAACTACATTGCAAGATACGAGAATAAATCATTGTTGCAGCCTCACTTTACTGTCTCAGATATAATCTTTAGGGTTTATAAGGGTAGGTTAAGGGGTTCCATCCCTGCGGCAGACGCAGTACAGATAATTCATGACGCAGTTCTGCGCTAAAATAAAGAAATAAAATTTAACAGATATCATGTCACTCTTTCACGTGAAGGCACGAAACGTTTCTTTTTTAAATAGTAAAAAAAAAGTAACACTCTTTCTCAAACTGATATTTTACATTAAACCGTTGAAATACTACAAAAGAACACCTACATTACATTACAGTTTTTACAGAATATGTTTACACTATTGCACAGATGATTTCAAAACTCGATCAGCCATGTAAAATAGACATCAAAGTTAAATTCTTATTAAAAATGGTTTCGTTCTTCTGAATGCTTAGAAAAAACAACAACATCCTCTTAGTGCGTGTGCAAAAAGTAGTGCTAATATTTGATTTAAATTTCCAAATTTAATTTAGTAATTTAAATGGTTCCTTAGCCTGTCTACCTCCCTCCGGGTGGATCAGCGGTAAGTTTATAGACTTACAAAGCTAAAATCCTGGGTTCGATTCCCCGCAGTGGCTAGAGTGCAAAAAGCCTATTGTGCATCTTTGCACTTAACTCCTCTCCACTTTCTGGTAACTGAGCTCTAATTATAGAATTATTGAATTATAACCCTCAAATTCTGGGTTCAATTCCTGTGGCTGATATAACGCATATAGTCTAACAAGTAGATTTCCGCTTAGCAACGCAACAATAAATAATCATACCACTAATCAGAGATATCTTTAAAAGGATTTGAAGCGGTTTCATATATACATATATCTTTACGTGTTTTATCAAAAACCATTTTATAATCGTTATTAAATATTCTTTATATAAAAGTGGCATAGAATCCAATAAAACCTTTAGTGTTTCAACCGTCACTTCTCTTTCAAATGTATTTTAACAAACTAAGAACTAATCCATAAGGTTTCACGTGAAGCCTTTCAAGAACCAGTCTTCTGAAAGTGTAGCGTCTTAAATATTTTAGAAAGACAACAGATATTAAAAATTCATAGCGGAGTGATACATATTTTATGTGTATTGTGTATATACTGAATAAAGTTGCTTGCTGTTTTATGTACTTTTCTACAGTCAGTTATATTGCATGACAATTCTTTGCATTAACAAACTATCAGCGATCTACACCGTGTACTTCTATGAGCTGAAACTGTGTGAAAACACTATTATATTTAGCTAACTATAGAGAAAATGAGGGAAAACTTCATGTCATTGATATGTCTTTAATATACACTGAATACAAAATATTGTTTTAGAGAACAGCATAATATGAAAACTTTGACTAAAGACTCTGCTTTAGTGAACTGCCTTTGATCAACAGTGAATGAAGACTCTGCTTTAGTGAACTGCCTTCGATCAACAGTGAATGAAGACTGCTTTAGTGAACTGCCTTCGATCAACAGTGAGTGAAGACTCTGCTATAGTGAACTGCCTTCGGACAACAGTGAATGAAGACTCTGCTTTAGTGAACTGCCTTCGATCAACAGTGAGTGAAGACTCTCCTTTAGTAAACTGCCTTCGATCAACAGTGAATAAAGACTCTGCTATAGTGAACCGTCTTCGATCAACAGTGAGTGAAGACTCTGCTTTAGTGAACCGTCTTCGATCAACAGTGAGTGAAGACTCTACTTTAGTGAACTGCCTTCGATCAACGGTGAGTGAAGACTGCTTTAGTGAACTGCCTTCGATCAACGGTGATTGAAGACTCTCCTTTCGTGAGCTGCCTTCGATCAACAGTGAGTGAAGACTCTCCTTTAGTGAACTGCCTTCGATCAACGGTGATTGAAGACTCTCCTTTCGTGAGCTGCCTTCGATCAACAGTGAGTAAAGACTGCTTTAGTGAACTGCCTTCATTTAACAGTGATTGAAGACTCTCCTATCGTGAGCTGCCTTCGATCAACAGTGAGTGAAAACTGCTTTAGTGATCTGCCTTCATTCAACAGTGAGTGAAGACTGCTTTAGTAATCTGCCTTCATTCAACAGTGATTGAAGACTCTCCTTTCGTGAGCTGCCTTCGATCAACAGTGAGTGAAGACTCTCCTATCGTGAGCTGCCTTCGATCAACAGTGAGTGAAGACTGCTTTCGTGAACTGCCTTCGATCAACAGTGAGTGAAGACTGCTTTAGTGATCTGCCTTCGATCAACAGTGAGTGAAGACTGCTTTAGTGATCTGCCTTCATTCAACGGTGATTGAAGACTCTGCTTTAGTGAACTGCCTTCGATTAACAGTGAGTGAAGACTCTGCTTTAGTGAACTGCCTTCGATTAACAGTGAGTGAAGACTCTGCTTTAGTGAACTGCCTTCGATCAACAGTGAGTGAAGACTGCTTTAGTGAACTGCCTTCGATCAACAGTGAGTGAAGACTGCTTTAGTGATCTGCCTTCATTCAACAGTGAGTGAAGACTGCTTTAGTGATCTGCCTTCATTCAATAGTGAGTGAATCTATTGATTCAAGTGTGAATTGAGAGAAAATGCTTAAAGCTGAAAATAAGCGAATTCATACTTTTGACGTATATCGGGAATAATTAGTTAACTTACAATTTATTTAACTGGCAGCACGTGATTCAAATTTATAGTGTTACAAATAATACAGCCATGTTTATGATGAAGGTGTGTTCTGTATAATTTACGAGTGCAAAGCGATTTTTATTACATACCATCTAATCATATTTCCCAAGTTCATTCATTATCATCGTTATTCATGTGTTGTGTATATGCCACGAATGCAGACGTTACGTTCATTATGTATACAGTTGATATATGTTACAAGTGCTACCGTTTTGTTCTCGCACATTGTGGGAATACAACTGATATGTTCGTTGCTTGCGTGCTCTGTATATGCTACATGTTCAGACATTAAGTTCATTGATTAAGTACTTTGTGTGTGTGTGTGTGTGTGTGTGTTCGTTTTATGAGTGCAGACATTTTGTTCATTATAGATGCAATGTGCATATATTATATACTAGAGAAGCTCATTGACTTCCTTGTGTAAGTACTGTTTACATTCTAGAAGTAATGTCGTCACGTTTAAAAAATACGACTGCTACTGTCACGTTCATGGCGTATAAAAACTACAACTTTCGTCAATACGCTGTGTATCATTTACAAAAACAGTGAGACTGTTCGATGCTATAAGATTCACCTATAATTGTGTTTACAAACACTAGTTGTTCTGGTAATACTTTGTGAAACTTTAACTGATCAGCTTTTAGGCAATCAATCGATACCTTTTCTCCAAATCATGTTTGTTTTTAATTTCGCGCAAAGCTACACGAGGTCTATATATATCTGCGCTAGCCACCCATAATTTAGCTAATCACCCCTACCCACCGCCGACCATTGGACTACTCTTTTACCAACGAATAATGGGATTCACCGTCACATTATAACGTTCCCACGACTGAAAGAGCGAGCATGTTCGATGAAGGGGGTTCGAATCCGCAACCTTCAGATTGCGAGTCGAGCACCTTAACAAACAGATCATGCCAGGCCTAAATCATATTTGAAAATATGTTTATTGAACGTATAGTTATACGTTGATTTAACAAAATACAAAGGTTTCTTCAACACGGTCAGTTTAATAAATATGTGAAATACAAATGTTAACTAAATTATTAATCACCAAATGGTTACATCTGTTTTATGTGCTTTATAGATATTTGAGGTTCTTCTTATGCTAAGATGACAGATGAAATAAATGGTGGGATGAGAATTAACG
>NW_013668010.1:71937-76079 GCF_000517525.1 Limulus polyphemus | reverse complement strand
ATTGTAATAAGATGGTTGAAGAAAGATGACACGTTTCTAGCTACATCTCGAACTCAACAACTGATTGCAATAAGATGGTTGAAGAAAGATGACACGTTTCTAGCTACATCTCGAACTCAACAACTGATTGCAATAAGATGGTTGAAGAAAGATGTCACGTTTCTAGCTACACCTCGAAATCAACAACTTTTTACAATAAGATGGTTGAAGAAACTGAAATCGTATGATCCCATTTAATGACATAATTCTCAAGTGTCCATTGTAGCTTTTGTGCATTTAATCTGCTTAAACGTGCTCTTGGTCCACGTGGAGAGGGTGGTTTCTGGAAAGTGTCAGGATGGCTCACCACCTACGTTTTGCAGAAACTTGTAGCGTTGAAAACTGTGGTATCGGGAAACAATACATCAGCACAGCTTCAGAGTTAGTATGATCTACATTGGAGAAGATGATTCCAAAGGCAGCGCAGGAGTAGGTACATCGTTCTTGTAAAGTCTAATTAACCCTAGTATTCATTTTCAAACTTTAGAATCTATATTAATTTTCGTTTTTCCTGAATATATATATACATATACATGCCAACTTCAAGGAAAGTTTTACTGTCTCCTCCATTGACGTACTGTATTTCAATTATTTTTTTTTATTGATTTTTTTTGAGCGGCCACCTTCTCACTTATGGCTGCAGACAGCGAAAGATGGTAAAGATGTAGGACGTTGTGGGCTAGAGCACCCACATCTGCTCTTCTTCTTTTCTTTTTTATTATTATTTTAAGAATGTTAGGCCTGCGAAACTGAGGTTAAACAGGATAGACGGTGTACACCCCCCCCCCCAACGCAATTTGAGTCCTACTTCCGCCAATACCTGAAATACCAAGGCATATTGCATAACTATCCACCTTATGTGGTCCCTTTTATTTTTTCATATTCTACGCAATTTTACAAATATATATAAAACTAAAATTAAGAGTAACAAATACTTTTATTTCTTGCAATACTTGAAGGAGTGTGTGTGTGTGTATGTGTTTTTTCTTATAATACAGCCACATCGGGCCATCTGCTGTGTCCACCGAGGGGAATCGAACCCCTCATTCTAGCGTTGAAAATCGAAGACTTATATATCCTACTTGTGATTGCTTAAACTGTTCTTTAAAAATTTAATTTCTATATCCTTATTATTTTAAGAGGCTTTACGATTTCTCCATGCCTGCGTTTAGAAATACTAATTGTCAAAGAAATAATATGTTAAAATGTAACTGATATGTTTTTAGGACAATCTTCCAAAAAACAAATACATTTTTAAATCAAAATCTTAGTCATGCAAATGACACACACACACACACACCCTTGTCGCTATAGAACTCATATAACTTGATATTATAAAGTTTCGTGTAAGTTAAAAGTAATAACCAGATGTACTTCCGCAGAATTTCCGAAAGTGTTCTGTTTCAAGAGTAAATAAAACCAAAATTAAGAGTAACAAACATTGTTATTTCTTGCTTTTGAAATTCATATGTCATGCTGTGTTGTAGCCTACAGAGTGCATGGTTCTTCTCGTAATTCATGGCATGCGTACGTTTTACTGACGTCATGACAGTACAAATTTGCAGCGTTAAGCGTCCCTTATGTGACATCATTTTAATGTCTACTGACAGACAACACACTATTGTATAATGGTTCGAGTGGTTAAAATAGCTGATCCCTCCAAGCGACCCTTGGCCTCTTTTCGGGAAAATAATGAATCGCAAAGGTACATGTCATTAAGCATTTGTACTCTTATACATCAGCAGACATCATTGTAAGCAAAAATAATGGACATAATTATGACAACACGAGCGATGAACAAGCAAGAGTCACAAACAACGAGTAATGGACAATAAGTTGTTAATTTATCCACTGAAAATACATAATATAACAACAAACAAGTTGCATATTGCATCAGTATTTTGTGCTTGAGCTCCTTGCTTTACATAGAGTATTATACTTCAGTTACCTTGTGATCTATCCAGTGTTTACATAAGTTCGTATAGGACCAAGAATTTTCATATCAAGACTTTGTGCAGGTAAAATCATGATTGTCAGTGTTCCATCGACCTCTTTATTGTCAAGATATTTTCACCACATTTGCTGTATGCTTGGGATTATTGGCTTCCTGGAAGATATATCTCTTTCCGATGAATCGTGTTTCTGAATGAACGGCATGATAAATCATAACCTGCCAGTATTTGTCGGTTGTTAAGGTGCCATCAGTGTTGTATAGATCACCGACACCCTTGGAAGAGATGCAGCCTCAAAGTTGTACTGATACAGCAACGTCAATAATTGAAGACGCTTTATATTGACTATGATACCACCCCCTTTCAGATGATGAATAAATTGTTGTTTTTTGTTGCTAATTTTCTCATTTCGCTATCTTTGGTCAGATACCCATTTTTTTAACCTTTTTCTTGCTTTTGTTACTCCTCCCCAACAGTGGTTTTTTAGCAGCTACAGGCCTATTCTAACTAACAGGCATAGAATGACAGCCTGTAGTTTTATAAAAGCAATTAAGGATAAAAAAAACGAAACCGTATAACCCTAGCTTTCGAAAGGTGAGTTTTTCTTCATGAAGGCAAACTGAGCAAAGTTTCTGGCACTTTTTGATTGGATGGATGGCATTTAATCACGATGTAAACTATCAGTAAGTGAGTGAATTCTGGTGCAGTTCATTTTCACACGAAGAAGGGGTAAAATTTACGTAGTATTTAAGTTGCATACCTTTTCCCCTCAAGTATTCCATAATGATTTCCGATACTTAAACACGACCCCTGTGACCCTTGAAGTAAGATATTACATTTCGTATGCCATATTTTTAGTTTTGAAAGATCGTAAGTATCTTTGTGAAATAAATAAATAATCTTTCGAAAACTACTTAGCAACTTAGAATACAATATACAAGTGGTGGTCGTAATGTGGAAATATACAAGAAATTTACAGTTTGCACGACTTTTCGAAAATGAAAGGAAAATGCTATTTTTCATTTTTAAAATCTAAAAAAAAAAGAAAAGAAGGGGAAGCAAAGAGTGGTATCCAGAGTATTCAAGAGTCTGGTAACCAGAGTATAATAGGAAGCTGACTGAGCTTCTTGAAGATAAAACTAACTAAGAATGAGAGAGAACACGCACATGTGCAGAAAAAGGAAACCTTTCACAGACTGCAAGCTGTAGAATCGTCTGTCAAGTTCAGGTACTTTCTAGATAATTCCATTATCTACAAATCTTTCATGAACACAATCGAGTAAAGGGGAAACGATAATCTTTAGAATGCTAGGACAGTCAGTTGGTAAATTAATTGAATCACGTTACCCAATCAAATTCATACAAACCCATTAATATGTATATATATGAAGGGAAACTTGAATAGTACATCAAGATATGTTAGCACACGTAAATTCTGATAATGTACGTCACATATAAACAATAACAGCGCGCCTGCTGCACGATTCGATTGAGTTCCCATTTCTGTTTGTTTGTAATTAAGCACAAAGCTACTACACAATGGACTATTTGTGCTCTGCCAACCACTGGTATTGAAACCCGGATTCTAGCGTTCTAAGTCCGCAGACATACCGCTGTGCCACTGGGGGGGGGGGGGCATTTAGAAATAAACTGAATATAAAATGACTAATTTTGTTAGGCTTAAGTAAGAACTGGATGTTTAAATCTAACAATAAAATGCTCCAGGTGATTGGTTCTTTTTAAAATATAGCTAATGCTTTCTTAAAATCTTGCAATAAATGATGTGAAGTACTGACATCGTACAATAGTCGTTAAATGTCTTAATTGTTTGAAGTTAAGCACAAAGCTACATACCGCTGTGCCACTGTGGGGCATTTTTCCAATTCTAACAGTTAATACTTTATTTCCTCAGTGGTCATATTCCCCTACCGCCACCTACTGTGGGGGGCATTTTAAACCTCAAAAATATCATTGCTTATTCTTCTGTTGGTTTTTCAGAAATGATGAAATTTGGATTACAGTGAGATAAGAATAAGGTTAAACAAAAACTTGAATAATCGGTATAAAAAGTTAATACATTGCTATAATTGTTTGTTTATCCATTTGATTGTTTGTTTGTTTGTTTGTTTTTGGAATTTCGCGCAAAGCTAC
>NW_013668010.1:65257-71266 GCF_000517525.1 Limulus polyphemus | reverse complement strand
TGGGATGCGGATTCGAACCCGCGACCCTCAGATTGTGAGTCGAGCGCCTTATCCACCTGGCCATACCGGGCCGTTATCCATTTGAACGACACCTTATGTACACTATGGGTTAAAGTGGCAGTTCAAAGTCTCCTCTGGTTTAGGCTTAACCCTCCTCAATTTTGAAATGTTGACCAAGGGGATGGCAACCGGTCACCACCACCCGTCGCTTGAACTGGCTTCTCTTAACCAAATATCGGGATTGACTGACACTCTTGTAATACACCCACAGATGAAAACGTATCTCGAACCTGAGACTCTTGGATCCCCAGTCCTATACACTAACCACTAGGCCACGTTCAGACCTATTACAATAATACTACAATATTATGACACTTTGTTCAATGTAGTTCAACTTCACTTTGTGGTAAACGCCCTCTATGATGGTGGAACCGAATGATGGTTTGTAAAATTGTAATGAATAACGATTAATATAAGAAAGATAATAATAATTTATCAAAACTGTTTCAAAATAAGAAACACGAAATTGATACCCACCTCCTCCCCCCGGGTGGGACAGCGGTAAGTTTTGGGACTTACAATTAAACTCCGGGATTCAATTCTTCACGGTGAGCTGAAAACAACCAGTCAACCATACCGTTGCCACACTGGATATCCATTTTGAAATACGGTTTGCATATAATTCAGATGGATTCTATCCCATATCATTATTTATATTCGTTGGGAAAAGGATGTCGAAACTCGCTTATTTCTTTCTGTTAGAAAATATCATACGGTCATTAACCCCTATGGTATTTTGAAACTATTTATGCATCAAATTGCTTCTAGGTCCGTGTGAGTCAAATAAGATAAACGTAAACACAATTTTTTTTGTTTTGTTTGTTTAAGTTTTTTTTTTAATTTCACACAAAGTTACTCGGCCCGGCATGGCCAGGTGGTTAGGGTGCTCGACTCGTAATTTGAGGGTCGCGGGTTCGAATCCCCGTCCCACTAAAACATGCTCGCCTATTCGATTAGAATAGTCCAAGAGTTGGCGGTGGGTGGTGATGACTAGCTGCCTTCCCTCTAGTCTTACACTGCCAAATTAGGGACGGCTAGCGCAGATAGCCCTCGTGTAGCTTTACGCGAAATTCAAAAAACAGAACAAACAAAGTTACTCGAGGGCTATCTGCGCTAGCCGTCCTTAATTCAGAAGTAATAGACTAGAGGGAAGGTAGCTAGCTATTCAACACTGTCCACTGCTAACTCTTGGACTATTCTAATCGAATAGTGGGATTGACCATTACATTATATAACGTCCCTAGGACTGAAAGGGTGAGTATGTTCCGTGAGACGGGGAGTCGATCTCGCGACCCGCAGATTGCGAGTCGAGTGTCTCAGCGAGTCATTAAACAAAAATTCAGTCAGTTACGTCTACTGTAGACCCTACACATAGAAAATTGTGAATGTTATTCTTTTATCGGTCAGTTCTTTACTGTGAGTATTGTATCAGGCAAAAATACAAAATTACTCAATGTTTTGCAATATTTAAACCTACCCGGAAGAGAACAGTGTGCGAAGATGTCAATGATTTCAGTATCTACGAGTGCTGTTAAGATAAACAATCAACACACCACTAGATGGCGCAACCGATGCTTATGTTTAGAAAATGTTAAATAGGGATGTTTTTCGAGAAAGAAGTTATTCGGGTTCTATAGATTCAAACCTGTACTTGTCATGTCAGTTTCTAATATATATATACCCCATGTGCTGATTAATATTTCTAAGGAATAAAAGAGTAGAAGGGAGGATAGAATATTTTTAGATTTTGCTCTTTTGTAAAATCAAAAATCCTACTTCGCTGCGCAAACTTTGAACCTCATTTTTAGCTCGTGGTTTTAGATGTTTTTATTTTTTTTTTGCAATACTGTGTTTATTTTAACCCGATAACCTGATCAGAGATTAAAACAAATTACCAAAGTAAGTAATACCCATGTTACCTATGTAAAGAGTAGCATGTGATATGACAATTTTTATTTGAAAATCTAATTCAGAAACGATCTCAATAACGAAAGAACACAGGTGGGTAAGTCATTTGAATCTAGATTTTTTTTCACTAAATTAGCCAAATTGAATTACGTCATTTTACTTTTTCTACGCAAAGCTGTACAATGGGCTATCTGTGCCGTGCCTACCACAGCTATTGAACCCCGGGTTTTAGCGGTATAAGCCCTCAGACTTATTGCTGAGCAACTGGAAAGCCACAATTGAGGAGCAAATATATATATTTCCAAGCCTTACTTCTCATCTAACAGAACAAAAATAAACACTTACTTCTCATCTAACAGAACAAAAATAAACACTTACTTCTCACCTAACAGAACACAAATAAACACTTACTTCTCATCTAACAGAATACAAATATAAAGTTACTCCATACTAACAGAACACAAACACTTACTTCCTGCTAACAGAACACGATTAATACACCGAACCAATAAATAATCCGTAAAATTTTGTAGTCCATGCTTATTGAAACCTTAAACATTTATTTCACAATTTTATGTTTATATTTGCGAAACGTAATTTTAACTCGTTAGTAAACAGAACGACGGCTCACTCATACATTTGTTATCGTGAAAACATAAACCTATAATTAACATGGGTATAATGGCATATAGATTAAAATTAACTTGCTTAAAATTAACGAGTGACAAGACGGTGGTATTTACCAGTACATATATTGGAATATCTGTCCAACGATTAGAATAAATACATCCCACTAACAGAACACGAATAAACACTTAGTTCCTACTAACAAGACACCAATAAACACATCTCACTAACAAAACACAAATAAACACTTAGTTCCTACTAACAGAACACGAATAAACACTTACTTCCTGCTAACAAAACACGAATAAACACTTACATCCTACTAACAAAACACGAATAAACACTTACTCCCTATTAACATAACACAAATAAACACTTAGTTCCTACTAACAGAACACGAATAAACACTTACTTCCTGCTAACAAAACACGAATAAACATTTACTTCCTACTAACAAAACACGAATAAACACTTTCTTCCTATTAACATAACACAAATAAACACTTACATCCCACTAACAGAATACAAATAAACACATCCCACTAACAGAACATAACTAAACACTTACCTCCTACTAACAGAACACAAATAAACACTTACTCCTCACCTAAAAGAACAAAGCTTCAGTAAATTAATGTCGCTCCATTATGAATTTCAAATACGTCAGAGAAACAATACCTTTAACCAGGAGTTTTATTATGCCTGTATCTAGCACCCATTAAGTCTACGTTACGTTCTTTTAGTACAACGCGTCTATTGTTTGCATAGTTTCCCGTTTTCTATCCAACGAAATTGCCCGTCGAGGCTCAAACATGTTTTCATTGATGACGTGTAATATATTTTCTTAATTAAAACTTTTAGACCGCATACACATCCTGTCGATTACACGCGCACGCGCACACACACACACGCTTGGGATGTTGCATAAGATCAGTTCGTTTTCTCTTCATTGGCACCGTCATGTATAGCTTAATATGCAAGATGATGAGCATAGTGGTTTGTTTGTTTGGTACGAATTTCCCGCAAAGCTAAACGAGGGTTATCTGCGCTAGCCGTCCCTAATTTAGCAGTGTAAGACTAGAGGGAAGGCAGATAGTCATCACCACTCACCGCCAACTCTTGAGCTACTCTTTCACTAACGAATAGTGGGATCGACCGTAAAATTATAACGCCCCCACGGCTGAAAGGGCGAGCATGTTTGGTGTGACGGGGATTCGAACCCGCGACCCGCAGATTGAGAGTCGAGCATAGCGGTCGAATCGACTTTTTAAATCATGTGTAGACGATTAGCGGCAGGAAGCTTATTCATATACACACACACACTACAAACAAGAGAATATTTCGGAGTTGGTATTTTTGAGACACATGAGCAAGATCAGAGACTAAAATTTTCAGACATAACTTAGAACTGCTGTCCTGAAGAGAGGACAAACAGTCACCAGAATCTGCAACTTACACGGCTAGTCTTAACCGAATAGCGGGACTGACTTTCATCCCTCTAAGCTATGGATGAAGAGATTGTTCATTGGCATATCATAGGCTGGAAACTTGGACCTTCCCATCCGTACTAGGCATGATATTCGCTAGCCACGCCCGGCCCAATTTCATACGAATTATCTGCGAGAAACATCATAATCTTTACGTGACAAGTCCACTTTGTTTAAAACCATCGCACGATGGCTTAGAACGATGATTGAGCACTTGAATAGTTCAAACTGCCTTTTGCTAACAATATAGCGTCAGTCATTTGAAGCACACGTTTCAGTGTTTGACAAAGTTAACTAGATAAGATTATGAATGGACAAACCCAGTAATTAAAGGAACCTGGAATGTAAAAACAAGTTACAAAGACAATGCTCTGAAGAAGTATGCATGTCATATTAATTTTATTTTCCTGCAATAAAACATAACCAGCCTCTAGTTACAATAGTAAAATAACAGAAACCCAAGACTGCAACAGAGAGACCAGAATAATACAAACAGGAGCATAGTAATCCACTAAACCAAAGACTGCAACAGAGAGACCAGAATAATACAAACAGGAGCATAGTAATCCACTAAACCAAAGACTGCAACAGAGAGACCAGAATAATACAAACTGGAGCATAGTAATCCACTAAACCAAAGACTGCAACAGAGAGAGACCACAATAATACAAACAGAAGCATAGTAATCCACTAAACCAAAGACTGCAACAGAGAGACCACAATAATACAAACAGGAGCATAGTAATCCACTAAACCAAAGACTGCAACAGAGAGACCACAATAAAAGAAACAAGAGCACAGTAATCCACTACAACATGCACAAAACATTTCCATGGCATTGTAAATGTTAACTCTAGGTGTTGTGGTATTTGTGTATATATAAATACCGATGTACGTTGTTGTAGTTGTGTGTATATAAATACTAATGTGTTTTGTTGTAGTTGTGTGTATTTAAATAATAATGTGTGTTGTTGTACTTGTGTGCAATAAATACTAATATATGTTGTTATAGTTCTGTGTATATAAATACTAATGTATGTTGTTAAAGCTGTGTGTATATTAATACTAAAGTGTGTTGTTGTAGTTGTGTGTATATAAATACTAATGTATGTTGTTAAAGCTGTGTGTATATTAATACTAATGTATGTTGTTGTAGTTGTGTGTATATAAATACTAATGTATGTTGTTAAAGCTGTGTGTATATTAATACTAATGTATGTTGTTGTAGTTGTGTGTATATAAATACTAATGTGTTTTGTTGTAGTTGTGTGTATTTAAATAATAATGTGTGTTGTTGTACTTGTGTGCAATAAATACTAATATATGTTGTTATAGTTGTGTGTATATAAATACTAATGTATGTTGTTAAAGCTGTGTGTATATTAATACTAAAGTGTGTTGTTGTAGTTGTGTGTATATAAATACTAACGTATGTTGTTATAGTTGTATGTATATAAATACTAACGTATGTTGTTGTAGTTGTGTGTATTTAAATACTAATGTGTGTTGTTATAGTTGTGTGTATTTAAATACTGATACACGTCTGTGTGTAGCTATGAATAAGCACAATGTTGAACTGTAAACAAGCACGTTGTTCAGCTTTAAATAAAGATCTCATATTCACCATATCTGTATTCCCCCCCTCCTTTTGATTAAATCATAGTTCCCAAAAAATGAACATATTGTTAAATTAGAATCTGAAATGGTTGTAAATGCAATAATTTAAAAAATACCACAATGATAGCTGATTCATACATCTATATATTGTTCTGTTTTATTCTGCAAATTGAAATTAAGTTTCATCCTGCTGTTTCTAGAGTTGCCTATCTTAAGTTACTTGCTACTGCTGTTTCTATAGAGTTGCCTATCTTAAGTTACTTGCTACTGCTGTTTCTACAGAGTTGCCTATCTTAAGTTACTTGCTACT
>NW_013668010.1:59990-64787 GCF_000517525.1 Limulus polyphemus | reverse complement strand
CTATTGCTGTTTCTACAGAGTTGCCTATCTTAAGTTACTTACTACTGCTGTTTCTACAGAGTTGCCTATCTTAAGTTACTTGCTACTGCTGTTTCTACAGAGTTGCCTATCATAAGTTACTTGCTAATGCTGTTTCTACAGAGTTGCCTATCTTAAGTTACTTGCTACTGCTGTTTCTACAGAGTTGCCTATCTTAAGTTACTTGCTACTGCTGTTTCTACAGAGTTGCCTATCTTAAGTTACTTGCTAATGCTGTTTCTACAGAGTTGCTTATCTTAAGTTACTTGCTACTGCTGTTTCTACAGAGTTGCCTATCTTAAGTTACTTGCTAATGCTGTTTCTACAGAGTTGCCTATCTTAAGTTATTTGCTAATGCTGTTTCTACAGAGTTGCCTATCTTAAGTTATTTGCTGCAATTCAATCTTTTCTAAGTTTAGGTCCCAGCTGTCTAATTTTATACAAGTCAATTTATCTATCTTGTTGCAAGTTAAGTATTTTTTTTAATATCAGTCCTAGTTGTCTATCTTGCTGCAAGTAAGATTTTTTTAGGTTTCAGTTTTAGTTGTCTGTTTTGTTGCAAGTAAGGTTTTTTAACTTTTAGTTCTAGATGTCTGTCTGTTGCAACTAAAGTATTTTTTAAGCTTCAGTTGTACTGTCTATGTTGCTGCAAGTAAGGTTTTTGTTTAGTTTCTGTTCCAGTTGTTTGTCTGGTTGCAAATAAAGTATTTTTTAAGCTTCAGTTCTAGTGTCTATGTTGCTGCAAGTAAGGTTTTTGTTTAGTTTCTGTTCCAGTTGTGTCTGGTTGCAAATAAAGTATTTTTTAAGCTTCAGTTCTACTGTCTATGCTGTTGCAAGTAAGTTTTTTTTTAGTTTCTGTTCCAGTTGTTTGTCTTATTGCAAATAAAACTTTTCCAAGTTTCATTTCTGGTTTTCTATCTTACAGTAATTAAAGTCATTCTTAAGTTTCTGTTCTAGTTGTATATCTTTCTGTGTGCAAGTTGTTGTTTTTATTGAGTCTGACCAGAAATGATTTAAAATTGTCTAAAAACAATTTAAGAAACATTTGATGCCTTTACTACTTTTTCAATTATTTTGTGCATGTTCACAGTTCTGGCTGCAATATACACCACTACAGGAGTTTAGCGTTTTATCTTTTATAAAAAAAAAAAGACGTTTTATATCCTATCTAATCTTGCAGGTTTAATCTTTGTAGCATAAAGAAAGCATTAGTTATTTTCATTAACCCTGTGGTATTCGTCCGTTCTGTCTATTATAAGCTAGAAACGAATCCCATTAAAGCATTATCTATTCTATCTACTTACCATAGCAAATCCAGTTTCGGCACAAACATTCTATCGGGCTTCTCTCCTGAGAAGTTTTGGCTTGCAAAGAAAATGAGAGTCAAAAAAGCACGTAAACAGTTCGTAGGTTTGTCAGCATATTAAGATTAGGGCTAACGATAATAAAGTTGGATATACTTAACTAAGGAATACAGGGTGTAGGCTGCAGTAAAGACTGAAGAGGGTGTGTCTTTGGGATTTAGTTTCTCAAAAAGCCCAATCAGTTCCTCCTACGTGCTTCCTGATAGACTAACTATAATGGTTTAAAAACGCAGATAAAGAAAGAAAAAGCAGTAGGAGTAAAGCAGTAAAAGAGCAAAACCTAAGTCAAGCCAAAACGAAAACAAATGTATGAGATAAAACTATAATAAAATGAATGAATAAAATAAGATAAGCAGAACATCTGAAAAAAAAAACTGAAAGAAACAAGACTACATTTTCCCTCAATCTCACAAGTTTGATCTCACCACGTTTTTATGTTAGGAACTTGAAATTGTTAGAAACCAAAAGATCATCATTCTAACGCATTTTTTTTACGAATAACAATAAAGGTGCAGCTATTATCTTAGATATATTAGAAAATAAATTGGTTTATAAAAACATTTTGCGCGTCAATGAAAAATTGAATTACACAAGTTTTTGTCTTGTTTTGAAACAGCGGAATGAAGTGCTTTAGTTCCTCTAAACATGTGTATTTTGACCTTGCAAACCATAGGTTAGCACATAATAAAGCATTTCCTATATAGCAATAACAAAGCGCTCATTTAAATATCATTTTGTGCTGAGAGAACTAAAGCAATTATAAGTAAAGATATCATTGAATTATGCCCATGATTGTAATTAAGAAAGCCACCTGTACTTGTGTATATGCAAATTGCAAAGTATTGCGTATAGATATATCGTCCCTTCATTGACTAGTAGACTAAATGGCGTCCTGTTCGAATGTTATTTCACTATCAAAATTATCGTGTACCTTATGACACAATGTTTATCCGGTATCATTATGAAGCCTTCGTGTACGTGTAATGAACGTGTACCTGTGTACAAGTAGTATAGACACATATATGAAGCTAATATGACACGACCACGAACTGAAAAAGAAAGAAAAAAGATTTTTCAAAAGGCATTTGTGAAGAAAACCAAAAACCGGTTGACCACTTCAGTCTGACACAACGTATACGATGTTGTATGTCTATCTATTTCTACACGGTTAACAAATGGCGAAGTTACTGCAAAAATCGTGTATTCCAGGATATGTTTAAGTCCCGCCCTTGCTATAATTCTGCAAGTCATGTGTTTCAATTCCTGTATGTTTTTCTTTATATATAGGAATTTGTTGTGATATCCTTAATCTTGCAAGAACGTGTGTAATTGGTCATATTATACCCCCCCCCCCCACCAGTAGCACAGAAGTAAGTTTGTTTGTTATGGATTGCGCGCAAAGCTACATGAGGGCTATCTGCGCTAGCCGTCCCTAATTTAGCAGTGTAAGACTAGAAATAAGGCAGCTAGTCATCACTACCCATCGCCAACTCTTGGGCTACTCTTTTACTAACGAATAGTGGGATTGACCATCACATTATAACGCCCCCACGGCTGAAAGGGCGAGCATGTTTGGTGTGACAGAGATTCGAACCCGCGACCCATGGATTACGAGTCGAGCGCCCTAACCACTTGGCCATGCCGGTTCGAGAAGTAAATCTGTGGACTTATAGCGCTAGAAACAGGATTTTGATGCCCGTGTTGGGCACAGCACAAATAGACCTTTGTGTAACTTTGTGCTTAACTTCAAATAAACAAACGTATCGTGACACCAGCGATGAATGTTTCAAACAACAGAAAGTGTAGGATTTACAAAATACACACACACACTGTTCGTCGTTTGACTTGCTAAATCAACCAACTAAAAAACCGGTCTATAAGGTACCACTTTTATATCACCCCCGTGTTCACCAAAAGTAACATACTTCTAAAGTGTATTCATCAGCTCAGAAAAGTTAAGATCAAACAAGATTCGAAACCACACTTCTGTAAAGCAAGCTTTTAATAAAATTCTCTATACATTTATTTGTTGTTAATCACAAAGTTACACAGTGGGCTATTTGTGCGGTGCCCACTACGAGCATCGAAACCCAGCATTTAGAGTTATAAACTTCAGATTTACCGCTGAGCCACTGGGGGGGTGTAAATTTGGATACTGAAAGGTAACTAGTGGCTAAAAATTTCCGAAGCAGAAATACGGGGGGGGGGGCTTATTTCACAAACATGAAAGGTACCATTCTGCTGTGACCTAATGATGCTGAGTTAACTCAGTGAAACGTAGAAAATAAACGAATTTTTTTCTTAACTACTAATTTTAGTCGTGTTTAACTTGGAGTGATTTAATGTTGTTGTTGTTTTTTGCCGATTCTAACAGTTCTTCACATCGACATAAAATGGGTAAAGTCACGCACTCATTTTCTGTGTGAAAGATATAGATGACCCAAGCAGTAAATAATGGGATTAATACTAATACTGATGATATTTTTGTGACCTAAGTGTTATTAGAGATCCGGTAACAAAACAAGTAGTTCGGTGCGTAGACAACTTACAAAAATGTGTTTCCAAAAGTTAAGAGAGTCTATGTGGACCCCCCCCCCCTGCTAAGTCTGTGGGGGTTATAAATACGAGTAAAATGAATGCTGTTGGGCTCCTTGAATGGCCCTGAAAAACAGAAAACAACAACAGTAAAGCAACCATTCAATAAAGACAATTGTGTTTGATTCTGAACGACATTCCGACTCCGAAGATAAAAGAAGAAACGAAATTAGTTGATATGAGATTTACGGGGTTTCGAATCCTTTTTAACTTTATTAACTTTATAATATTGAATATATTATAATAATATAATATATTATAATATTGAATAATATATTAGGTGTAACGCCATAATGTTATTCACACACCTAAGTTAACTTAGGTTACTGTATGGTGAATTAAAAGGAACTCGCCCCCCCAGTGGCACAGTAGTATGTCTGCGGACTTACAACGCTAGAAACCGGGTTTTGATACCCGTGGTGAGCAGAGCACAGATAGCCTACTGTATAGCTTTGTGCTCAACAACAAAACAGACAATTAAAATATTTTGAGCATTTTAGACGTCGGCACTTGAATCAAGAGACGGACATACAAGAACCTTTCAGGTGTTCTTAACCTCCTCCACCCTTTTCATATAACAACCCCCGCACGTCTGGTAAACATCGATTAAAAGTCTTAAACTTTAGGCGTTATAAGATATTTCGGTTTTAAGAGAGTACCAGGTACATTGCCCCCAGTGGCACAGCGGTATGTCTGCGGACTTACAACGATAGAATCCGGGTTTCGATACCCGTGGTGGGCAAAGCACAGATATTCCATTGTGTAGCTTTGTGCTTAATTACTAACAAACAAACAGACAATCAACGGATAAGCCCCCCCC
>NW_013668010.1:55664-58990 GCF_000517525.1 Limulus polyphemus | reverse complement strand
TTTATTCGGATAAACGCACACACACAAACATAGGCAAAGTAATTTTAAACAATCGTTATAAATCAAAAACAGTGAACGAAAAAATAATTATAAAGTAATTACTCATACTTTGACGTCATTTTTTGCCTGACTTCTCTTTTATCACACTGGTGACTATACAAGCTAGTGTGGCCGGACTGTGAATCTGAGGGTTCAGAGTTCGTGTCTCATTGTCGCAAACACGGGCTCCGAACTTTGGGATCGTGGGTACGCTATCTATTTGTAATCAAGCGCAAAGCTACACAATGGGCTATCTTTGCCCTGCCAACCACGGGTATCGAAACCCTGTTTCTAGCGTTGTAAGTTCGCAGACATACCACTGTGCCACTGGGGGGGGGGGGGCGTTTCTGTATGTGTGTGTGTATATGTATAATGACCGTAGCTATCTATGAGGTTGTCGAGGTTAAAATTTGAAATGAAATGTAACGTACTATTTAATTTTACACCGATATGGAAAAGGTGCTTTTATAGAAAGACAAATATAGTTAAAACCGCATAGGCGACGAAAATATCAAAATTAAATAATTGGTTCAACAATCGCCAAGATTTTTTTTTTTTTTTTTTATTCTGACGAACAGCGCTAGCTCGAAACGTCATTCTTCTTTGTGGTATAAGTATTAATCTACTCCTGGTGGCAGTGTGGTATAAGCATACAACTACTCCTGGTGACAACTTGACACATAAACATAATCGGTATTTTTTTACTTCCTCATTCTAATATAGTATTCTCTCTCATAATTAGTTAGTTATTCCATAGACGTGCAATTTCACAAAACACGTGTTTAAGAAAGTCGTTAAATTGGTTTTTTCTAGCTGCCTTTTTTCCTTTGTCATTCTATGGAGATAACACCCGTTCTGCCCATGGGTGGTTTGGCTCTAATGTTACATGTTCTGCAAGAATGTAGACAACCGCTTCCTCTAATGGTAAGGTAAGTCAAGTGATATCTCGCAGTTATGACCTCTATTAGGTTTGAATGAAAATAATCACTCACGGGGGTCGCTCTTGGGAAATTCGCCATTGTCTGTTTAAACAGAAGCTTTCATTGAGTGCAGTTTCGAGAGAAAGAACAGTTCCAAACCACTAAAAGTGACAGTCCATCGTCTAAGCAAACACACACGCTGTGCTTGTGTTTTCTGTTATAATAAAGACTGTGTTTTTGCAAATAGCACGAAGCTAGTCTTATCATTGCCAACATATTCACAATCCCCACGTTTCGGTGCTTTTGTCACAATTATGTTTTGAATTACATGCATAGTCTTAACTTCATACATTATTAATGGATTTTTTTTTGTGTGTGTGCAGTGTAGTGCGAATTTGGCGCTTTTTTCTGTTCATTTTGAGAAGTGTACTAAAATAAAATTTCATATGTAACTTATTAGCAGTGGCGTAAATATAGCCCTGAAGACCTCGCAATTGCGAAGGGGGCGAGCCAAATGGGGCTCGAATCGTAACTACAATTATAGGGAAATAAATGTAGATGGCGGCATCTTTGTAGTTATGCCACTGCTTTTAAGGCTTCTGTGTTATATTCGTTAAAAAAACAACTCGTAAAAATATTTCGTGACTCATTGTAATCACGAAAATCTGTTGTTGTTGTTTTATATATATATATATATAAATAAATAAAGAAATCAATGCAACTTAAACGGATGCCAAATATTAAGTGCGAAACTAAACCATGACTTTTAGAACTTATATAATGAAGTTGTTGCACTTGCGAGAATTCCCTGGTTCCCTTTGTATACTTAATAGAATGTGTTTAGTAAAATCCCTTGTGAGTGTTATATGGGAATTGTCGAAATAAAACAGCGATTTTAACGAGCAAAGAAAGTAGCTAGTCAATTTACGAGAGAGAAGAAAAAAAAAAGAACCTTAAAGTTCGATGTTACATGTACATTCACTCTATATATGGACTTGAAGGGTAATGTCACTATTATTACTCCCCAAGGTACTTTTATACAGGTTCAATTAGAGTAAGAAGTAATCAAAAGAAAGTAAACCTTATCCTCGTTCCAAAATATTTCTTCATTTCATATACATATAATGTATTCCCAAATCACTAGTATGTTCAGTTTATTTCTGATTGATCAATATATATATATATATATACATAGTGTAACTGGAATACTGAATAAGTTACAAACCTATTTAAAGGTAAAATTGTGTTGAAGTTAATTGACGAATACCGGATTGTTTCAAAGATTCAAGCTGCCTGCCAAATATAATTTCTTTATATATATATAGGTTTTATTCACGAGTGAAAAATAAACGAAGATAAAGACATACAGGATAGCATAAAACCTCAATTTAAAAATTCTGGGATAAACTTTTACCCTTAAAATGATAGAAAGGTAATATCGTTGGACTTATTGTACTTGCCTTTATTTTATTATTATTATTTTTATTTTTTTGGAGAAGGGAGGGGTATGTGGCCTGGTTGTTAACGTGCTGGTTGTTAACGTGCTGGTTTGTGGATCAGAAGACCCAAGGCTCGACCCTACATTGTGTCGTTTATAATCTGCACTTTCAACTGTTGGACTGTGAATCTGAGAATCCGTGGTTCGCGTCTCGTTGGAATAAAAATAACGTTTTGCACTTTAGAGTTGTGGGTGTTATTAAAGCGACGCATAATCTTATCGTTCAATTAGAGTAGATGAGGAGTTGGCGGTGGGTGGTAATATCTAGCTGCATTCTCTCTAGTTTATCATTTTAACATTAAGGTGGCGGCGAGTTTTATTGAATGGTTGTCCTCCGTCTGTTCAGCAGGCTCTAAATTAAGGAAGGCTATGCCTGAACCTTGAGTTTCTTGGCTTGGAAGCTTGCTAATGTGTCGCATAATATGTCATTTAAGTTGAAAATAACAAAAGCTTAAGTTTTTAATATATAAAAATATTTATACAAATCCAGCTTACAAGATCTTCTGTCGTTTCAAATTTTGTCACAATCTCGTTATTTCATTCTATCAACTAAATACTTCGAGTTTTTTCTGGATATTGTAATTTCGTCAGCCTCGATATTACAATAATGCTTTTTATGTGCGTGTGTCTGTATATATAGAATTTCTAGATACTGGAGTATATATACATATATATATATATATTATAGAATTTAAAGTCTCGTATCCTACATTATTGTTCTATTCTAATACGACCCGGCATGGCCAGGTGGTTAGGGCGCTCAACTCGCAATCTGCGGGTCGCGGGTTCGAATCCTCGTTACACCAAACATGATCGCCCTTTCAGCCGTGGGGACGTTATAATGTTACGGTCAATCCCACTATTCGTTG
>NW_013668010.1:50523-55131 GCF_000517525.1 Limulus polyphemus | reverse complement strand
TTCCCTCTTGTCTTACACTGCTAAATTAGGGACGGCTAGCGCAGATAGCCCTCGTGTAGCTTTGCGCGAAATTCAAAAACAAACAAACAAACTATTGTAATACACTTAATCAAGACCCATTAAATCAAAGAGAAAATGTACTAAATTATATTCTTTTCTTTATTGTACATTAAAACGGGATGGGGTTGGTGGGGTTGGGAGGGGGGGGAGAGACTTGTTTGTTTACGTTTGCATGCCCGAGGTTTTGACTTCGTAAACGCTTATCTTTCATGCAATAGAGAATTATACACACAGACAAACCTTTTAAATTTGTGGTACTTATTGTCTAGCCGTAAAATGTTCGTTAACCGGACAATATTGCCACAAGAAAAACAGAAACAATGCAAGATACAGGAATATTTCTTGCTGAAAAGAAAAAAAAAACCAACCAAGACAAGTACGTATGGTAGTTTTGTTCAGGCTAATGACCCTAGATATAAACTAGTTCTAAGATCAGAATTTCAAGAAGAAAATTCACTTGATACATACCATTTGATCACACTTGAGGCAGTCTGTAATTGTAAATAAAGGTTTAAGTACATAGCAGCCAGTCACATAACAAATCTAGTGACCACTTAATTATTTTCTCTGAGGATCTCATTATTTTCGGCTTACAGTGAAGGTAAAGTCTCATTAATAGATGGCGCTGAGATGAGTTTAGGATAAGCTGACAGGTTCTTCCTGTTTTACTGAGCAGGTATGTCTATCTGTTTAACTATCAAGTTCGATGTTGATAGCAAGCGCGATCTAATTGTGCTCTTGTTCTAGAAACGTCTGAAGAATGTGTAAATCTACGTCTGGAAACTGCATTAAACTACACGTAACACTACACGTTAAATAAAAGTGGCAAACAAAAGCGAAAAGAAATCTTAGTTTTTAACAACACCCTTAAATTAACCAATTAGATCGTTGCGAATATACTGTTTCAAATTTAGAGAAAATTGGCATTACCTTAATTTCTGCATTTCACTTCCCTTATAGACTTATCTGTTCCAGATTATATCTGAAGTTTTAGGGAAATGATCTAATTTAATCAAACTGTTCAAATAATTATCATGATAACGTATCCCGTAAACTAGTCAACCTGAAAGAGTGCTGATCTGTGTTTATTTGTTTTGCTTGATTTTTAAATTAAGCACAAAGCTATTTGTGCTCTGCCCACCACGGGTATCGAAACCTGGATTCTAGCGTGGTAAGTCCGCATACATATCGCTGTGCCACTGGGGGGGTGCTGATCTGTGCATTTTAAGTAACAGTTCTACGGTTTCTAACTCATATAATATAGTTATAAACAATAGGATAATTCGATTTTTTTCTGGATTTCAAGAGAAAAATATAACCTGCGTAAAGAAGTAAGCGACGTATTTACGATGTACGTTCAAGAACTCTTGATAGAAATAAATATAAAAAAACCATAACACGAGCGCTTTCGAAATGTGGACATTTCTTCTTCAGGGACAAACTGGGAGGTAAGTGACGTAGTTGTTTTTTATCGATATATATATTTTTTATCTTAATTTTCTTCAAAAGTTTGTTTGTTTTTCAATTATGCACAAAGCTACACAAGAGCTATCTGTGCTCTGACCACCACGGGTATCGAAACCCGATTTCTAGCGTTGTAAGTTCGCAGACATTCCGCTGTGCCACTGGGGGGCATGTTTCGATGAAGAATAAATGTTTGTTTAACCTTTGACCAACGTATCTAATTTTTTAATGTAAGGTTGTGGTGAAAGTATATTACATAAAACTCTGGGTTCTAAAGCAGAAATAAAATTAAGTAATGTTAACCTTACGGAAATCCTACTGCACACAAACCAATCTGTTAGTTATCTTTTAAGGAAAATTTGGATGAGTTAGACATTCATTAAAACTTCTTTTAATAAGACACTTTCTTAATAACTATCAGTAAAATATTTATTTATATCACTTATTGGAAAAAATATTTATCCTCTGAAAAGATTGGTAACAGTAAAGATTGGTAACAGTTGAAACGTTAGTATATATTTGTATGTCTTAAGATTGGTTTGTTTTGAACTTCGCGCAAGTCTACACGAAGGCCAACTGCGCTAGCCGTCCCTAATTTAGCAGTGAAAGACTGGAGAGAAGGCAGAGGTAGTCATCACCACCCATCGCCAGTTCTTGGGGTACTCTTTTACTAAAGAATAGTGGTAGTGGGATTGACCGCCACATTATAACGCCCCTACGATTGAAAGGGCGAGCACGTTTGGTGGGACGAGGGATTCGAACTTGCGACCTTGTGTTAAGAAAGAAATCTAATTAGTTTTCTCAGTCGAAGTGTGATTTTAAAGATATGTTTTTGTTATTATGAAGAAACCAAAGCATTGTAACTAGACTATTGAACTTTGAGACTTACTTCAAATGAAAGTGAAAAAACATTACAATGATGATTTTAGAGCTGTCGTTAAGTGCTGACATAACAGTGTGGAAAACGAAGAAAGCCATAGAACGGAACGTCTCAGAGTTGCGATTTGTGAGTCGTACAAAACTGCCTCAATATTGAGATATGTGACATGGCTGAAAACGAATTCCCGTGAATGTCGAGGAAATCTCCCTTCTTTCTTTCATTTCAATTTTTTATTCCCTTCCAGACGCGTGGGTGAGAAGTATGCACTTCTTTCTGAACTCGCGAATATTTTGTTTTTCCTATCATTGAACTCCTCCATGTAAAGTGTTGGTATCGTTGTAGTGTCTGTATATATATATGTGTTCGTAGTGTCTGTATATATGTGTATGTAGTATATATATATATATATATATACAGACACTATATATATATATACTACATACACATATATATAGACACTACGAACACATATATATATACAGACACTATAAATATAGATGTATGTAGTGTCTGTCTATAGATATATGTAGTGTCTGTATACAGATGTATTTAGTGTTTGTATATATATGTATGTAGTGTCTGTATATAGATGTGTGTAGTGTCTGTATATAGATGTATTTAGTGTCTGCATATAGATATTTGTAGTGTTTCTATATAGGTGTATGTAGTATCTGTATATAGATGTATTTAGTGTCTGTATATATATATATATATATATATTGTAGTGTCTCTATATAGAGCAATGGAACTATATATTTGGAGACATATGGATGTGAAAAGTAAATTCATTTATTGATGATGAAAGATTGTAGAACTTATTAAAATATATGGATGGATCCAGAACTGATGGTATAAAACGCTTTAACGGATATATATAGACAAACGAAATGGAAACGGAGATCAGCCCGAAGGGCAACTAACCGCCTGACAGTTGAATGGTAATTCTAACAAACGGTTTGTCAGCTATTTGCTGTGTTCACCACGGGGACCCGAACCTCGTATTTTAGCGTTCTAAGTCCATATCCACGGGACGGCTTATCAGACACACACATACACAGACAGAGATGAACCCACAAAAGGTTTTAAAATAAATTTTGGAGAAATGGCAGACACATGGGCGGGCAATCGAAAGCGTGAAAGACAAGGACAGGGAAGTTAACAAACAAATATGTAGACAGACTGATGGATTATTCAGAGAAAAAAGAAATGGACGCGGATGGATAGTCAGATAGACTATTAAACGGTTCTATTAGGAGAGAGGGCGGCATGATTCGTAAATGGGAAAATTAACCACAAAATTAATAATCAACAGAATAAATTATTAGCGGACAAAATGGCTCTAAATGAAGAAGCGTGTGAAAGAAAGCATTAAAATTACAGAACATATACATCATGGTTGTAGTTACACCAGGAGTAGTTTTATACTTATACCACACTACCATACATATACATCATGGCTGTAGTTACACCAGGAGTAGTTTTATACTTATACCACACTACCATACATATACATCATGGCTGTAGCTACACCAGGAGTAGTTTTATACTTATACCACACTACCATACATATACATCATGGTTGTAGTTACACCATATAAGTATAAAACTACTGCTGGTGTAACTACAACCATGATGTATATGTATGGTAGTGTGGTATAATTATAAAACTACTCCCCACACTACCATACATATACATCATGGCTGTAGTTACACCAGGAGTAGTTTTATAATTATATTACACTACAACCAGGAGCAGTTTTATACTTATATCACACTACCAAAACTAGATTTATACTTAAATCACACTACCACCAGGAGTAGTTTTATACTTACATCACACTACCACCAGGAGTAGTTTTATACATATATCACACTGCCACTAGGAGTAGTTTTATACTTATACCTCACTGCCACTAGGAGTAGTTTTATACATATACCTCACTGCCACTAGGAGTAGTTTTATACTTATACCTCACTGCCACTAGGAGTAGTTTTATACTTATATCCACTATTACCAGGAGTAGTTTTATACTTATACCACACTGCCACTAGGAGTAGTTTTATACTTATATCCACTATTACCAGGAGTAGTTTTATACTTATACCACACTACCACTAGGACTAGTTTTATACTTATATCCACTATTACCAGGAGTAGTTTTATACTTATACCACACTACCACTAGGACTAGTTTTATACTTAT
>NW_013668010.1:47648-49695 GCF_000517525.1 Limulus polyphemus | reverse complement strand
TCGAACCCGCGACCCTCAGATTGTGAGTCGAGCGCCTTATCCACCTGGCCATGCCGGGCACCCGTTCATAGCTACATTTATATCAAAATATAACATCACTTGGGTACATCTTCTGTGATAGGAATGTAGCAGTCTTACAACTTAAGGGGTAAGGAGAAAGTATAATTGTAAAAGTACTTTGAGACAATTATACCAAATCAATTTTATAACAATGCGCAAAACCGAAAATGGAGTAAAGTCTCTTTCTCCCTCGTAAAAACAAATGTAACATAGATAAAATCCCTCCAAACATATTAACTGAATAATCAAAATGTTTACAATGCTCAGTAAAAAGCAAATAAAACTGGAATGTAACATAATAAACACACAATCGAATTTAAACAAGGAACTCTTCTTCTTCCCGTTAGGTGGAGTTTCATTTAGGTATTCATTCAAGTGTTCCATTATACGTCACTCTAAAATCAACTCATCATGAACATAACCGTATTGTAATGTCTTCTCACACTTATTCATCGGGTTTCGTTGGTAAAATTCGCACAGTATTAGGGATAATATTCAAACACTTCAGTACACAATGTGTTAACCTTCAAACACTTCGGTACACAATGTGTTAACCTTCAAACACTTCGGTACACAATTTGTTAACCTTCAAACACTTCAGTACACAATTTGTTAACCGTCAAACACTTCAGTATACAATTTGTTAACCTTCAAAACACTTCAGTACACAATTTGTTACCCCTCAAACACTTCAGTACACAATATGTTAACCTTCAAACACTTCAGTACACAATTTGTTAACCTTCAAACACTTCAGTATACAATTTGTTAACCTTCAAACACTTCAGTACACAATTTGTTAACCTTCAAACTATCTTAATTCATACCCGAAAAAAGATACAAATTTGAGTGTGAGTGTGCTTCTTTAAATCATCAGCATCATCTTCTTCTTCTTCTTCAGTAAAACGTTTTACTAACACATTTCATTAGCAATATATTTTGCTGTAACTAATAAAATAAGCTAGAAAGCTTCATCAAAATTTTCCTAACAGAATTAATTATTTTCAACATGATGGTCACATTATGTGACACATGGGCTAAATCACCAGGTCAGATATCTCAAGATTCAAGCATATAGTCATTCTTAATTTGGAACCGCTGACCAGATGGAGAGTGAGGATGGGGGCACGTGAGAGAACTAATACTAGAATTAAATGCTGTTTTCTTTGATTTAGAAAGTTGCACTTTTTTTTTCAGAATATGATTGAAAAATAAAAACATTGCAATAAAATACAATTTTTTTTTGTAAATATTGTTATGGGCGACTTGCCTTCTGTGGTTTGATTTGAATTAAAAGAGTAATTACCAAGATTTGCACTTGGTTTAACATGATTCGACATTGTACACTTGTGTAATCAAACCTCGGATTTTTGTGTTGTAAGTCTGTAGACTTACCGCTGTCCCATCGTAGAACATGCACGTGGTTTAACATGATTCGACATTGTGAACTTGTGTAATAAAACCTCGGATTTTTGCGTTGTAAGTCTAAAGACTTACCGCTGTCCCATCGGGGGGGACATGCACTTGGTTTAACATGATTCGACATTGTACACTTGTGTAATCCAAATCTGTACCGGTGTTACTTAAACATTTTTGAAATTTAGAAAAATATATAGGGTTGTTGGGATTTTCACACAAAGCTACACAAATGGACTATCTGAGCTCTATCCATCACGTGGAAGTGACCTCCGGATTTTAACGTTGTAAGTCCGAAAACTGACCCACCTAGGGACAACAGTTCATTTAATAAAATTAATAGACAATTCTAAGTTCAATCAATCATGAATTACACAACATCTTAAATTGTAAGCGATTGTGTGATTGTAAACAATGCAATGAACTAATTTTGGTTATGATTGTAAGCAATGCAATGAACTAATTTTGGTTATGATTGTAAACAATGCAATGAACTAATTTTGGTTATGATTGTAAACAATGCAATGAACTAATTTTGGTTATGATTGTAAACAATGCAATGAACTAATTT
>NW_013668010.1:45194-46826 GCF_000517525.1 Limulus polyphemus | reverse complement strand
TTCCTCTGTATTACAATATCCATTATGATAATCAAGAATGGTGTTCTAGGGGCTCTTTTTCCCGCTTTCCTTGGTTAATACCTTTGTTCCTCTGTATTACAATATCCATTATGATAATCAAGAATGGTGTTCTAGGGGCTCTTTTTCCCGCTTTCCTTGGTTAATACCTTTGTTCCTGTGTATTACACTATCCATTATGATAATTAATCAAGAATGGTGTTATATAGGCTCTTTTTCCCGCCTTCCTTGGTTAACACCTTTGTTCCTCTGTATTCCGCTACCCGTTATGTTAATTAATCGAGAACGGTGTTCTAGGGGCTCTTTATCCAGCTTCTTTCCTTGGTTAACACCTTTGTTCCTCTGTATTCCGCTACCCGTTATGTTAATTAATCGAGAACGGTGTTCTAGGGGCTCTTTATCCAGCTTCTTTCCTTGGTTAACACCTTTGTTCCTCTGTAGTCCATTAATTCATTATTTAATGACGATCATAGTGATGAATATTATAAGTTAAGAAATTTGTTTTGTTCCAGTAGGAATTAGCAACATTTTAAGTCCGAACTCCACGCTAGCTAACAACTAATTTGGTAATAAGTGCGGCCATTGAACAAGACTTTGCGTATTCCCCTCTACCCCCCCCCCCCCATGGATCTAAAAATGACTCACGTGACCCACCTTAATTGCCGTAAGTGATTCGTTACACAAGCCCCCCAGTGGCACAGCGGTATGTCTGCGGACTTACAACGCTAGAAACCGGGTTTCGATACCCGTGGTGGGCAGAGCACAGATAGCCCTTGTGTAGCTTTGTGCATAATTAAAAAACAAACAAACAAACACTCGTTACACAATGATTAGACAAGAAAGTTGTGTTTGGAGAAAAATTTTTGAGATAAAAAAATGGGAAAACATAATCATGCCCCATTAGCAGCATCCCATAAATTCCAAGGTAATTTTGAACAATCAGCATGACATTTATCAAAAAGGACTCCAAAGCATAAATTAGCATTAGTTCTGATATAAAAACTATATAATTCTCTTAAGACTGTCCTTGATAAAAACTGGTTAACGCTACTCTGAAGTTCTTTATCGTACATCATATAAGAAGCCAGAGATAAATTCTCGAAGAATAATTATACCAGTACTTCTTAGAGTATTTCTGCTGCTTTAATAAATAGATTAGAAAAAAAAGATAAGCCAACTATTACTACATGAAATATCAGTTTTTTTTTGCGCGCTAATTTCTTTTTCGAGTTTTGTAGCAAGCAGTGGCTGTTTTTGTGTCTGTTGAATTTCAGTCGAGTGAAATTAAAAGTGTACACAGGAACTGAGCATACTTCTGTACTTTTTAAGTTACTGTAGTATACACAGATATAGATGTCAATTACCTTATAAGTGGTATGTCAGTCCAGTCTCCGTCAACGGAGATCTGTGCGTTTAAACAACAGATAATTCAGAAAAGTCTTCAGCTAAGTGCATTTCTTAACAATCAACTGTGTTTTGGAAATTACAAGATTGGTTTATAAGAGAACGATTATTCGTAAAAAATGTTTGTTTTGTTTGTTTGTTTTTGGAATTTCGCGCAAAGCTACACGATGGCTATCTGCGCTAGCCGTCCCTAATTTAGCAGTGTAAGAC
>NW_013668010.1:37667-44379 GCF_000517525.1 Limulus polyphemus | reverse complement strand
ATGTTGTGAGTAAATCATCGGTGAATTCAGATGTGTGGATATGTTGTGAGTAAATCATCGGTGAATTCAGATGTGTGGATAGTAAATCATTGGTGAATTCAGATGTGTGGATATGTTGTAAGTACATCACTGGTGAATTCAGATGTGTGGTTAGGTTGTGAGTAAATCATTGGTGAAACCAGATGTGTGGTTAGGTTGTGAGTAAATCATTGGTGAAACCAGATGTGTGGTTAGGTTGTGAGTAAATCATTGGTGAAACCAGATGTGTGGATATGTTGTAAGTAAATCACTGGTGAAACCAGATGTGTGGTTAGGTTGTGAGTAAATCACTGGTGAAACCAGATGTGTGGTTAGGTTGTGAGTAAATCATTGGTGAATCCAGATGTGTGGATATGTTGTTGGATTATAATACTGGCTTTTACATAAGTCTGTCCATTATTTATTTCAACTTACTGTGTTACTTTTATTTTATATGATTCAGAAGAAAATATTTAAAGTTTGAACTTTTTACGTTTAAAATAACTACGATGTCCTGTCTAGTCGAGGAAATGTCATTGATTAGCTTTGATATATTCGATATCAAGTTATGTGTTTGATAAAACAATCATTTTGAGTATAGTTTGTTTGTTTTGGACACGGGTTGGGACCCCGAACTACTACATTAATTCCTCCCCTAGGAAGCATAATAAGAACTATATAGCTTTTCATACTGATTCCTCCGCCACAACATAATTGAACCACAGGCGAAGAGTCGTAGTTAGACACATTGTACTGGATATATTAATATTTTTTGCTAATCGTCGCTAGTGCCATCAAACCTTTGGCATCATTGTCATGGCTGTAATGTGTACAGATTAGTTGTATAATGGTGTGTGCTCACAACCTAACCACGCATCTGGATTCACCAATGATTTACTCACAACCTAACCACACATCTGGATTCACCAATGATTTACTATCCACACATCTGGATTCACCAATGATTTACTATCCACACATCTGGATTCACCAATGATTTACTAAAAAATACTCTAGATAACTCTTAATCTGTCTGTCTGTCTCTCTTTTTTTCACAATTCCTTATCCAAACATTGGAATTTTGTTAACTCAACGAATAATTGAATATGTGAGATATCAGTCTTATTTAATCTGGGATTTTGTTTCGATGCATTTATGATGTTTAAAAATACTAATATCTGTTTAAAGCAGCTTGAGCTATGGTGGAAGGATGATGAGTGGTGTGTAGTTATCACTAAATGTTTGAGTGTCCTTGTTACTAACCGCAGCTGTTACTAACATAATCTTCATTTATTGACATCTTAGAATCAAAGGAATCAAATACACGATTTCATAAAATGATGGTAGATTTGACCTACAACACACAGTGAGATGTGTTTGTAAATCTTCAACATAACTAATATGACCCGTATAGTACAGTTTCTGTTACTTTAGTGTTTATTGGTGGCATCCACGTGCCAGTCAATGTTGTTACTAACGTAAGCTTCACTTATTTTACTAACCGCAGCTTTACTAACCGCAGCTGTTACTAACGTAAGCTTCACTTATTGGATGATGAGTGGTGTGTAGTTATCACTAAATGTTCCAGTGAATTTCTGTCGTGTAGCTTTGCGCAAAATTCATAACCAAATCAGATCAAACTTTTTCATCAATAAATTGTGTAATGTGTATTCGCACCATATCGTATATCAAGTTTAATGGTCTTGAATCTTTAATTGTGACTGAATGATTAAACAAAATCTTCTTCACATCTTTCATCATCTTCAGGATGAATCCTCATCTGAAAATGATGATGCTGGTATTTTAGTCCTGTGTAGTAATAGAATATCAAGATGTTCTTTCATGTGATTGTACAAATAAAATAAATGTCCATAAACAAAACACGTGGGATCATCCCCCTCCCACAGTTGTTGGTGTGAGGATGTTCTTTAAAAGACTTTATTTTGGAAAACCTAAGAACAAGTCACTCATTTTAATTCAATGATTTTCGTAAAACATCAAATGCAAACTGACTTTATTTGTATCGTAAACAAATAAAATGTTTTGTATTAAAAGCAGATAAACAAAATGTTCGTCATTTTCACTCTTATTGGATAATGAGTGGTGTGTAGTTATCACTAAATGTTCCAGTCCTTGGTTTGTTTGTTTTTGGAATTTCGCGCAAAGCTACACGAGGGCTATCTGCGCTAGCCGTCCCTAATTTAGCAGTGTAAGACTAGAGGGAAGGCAGCTAGTCATCACCACCCACCGCCAACTCTTGGGCTACTCTTTTACCAACGAATAGTGGGATTGACCGTCACATTATAACGCCCCCACGGCTGAAAGGGCTAGCATGTTTGGTGGGATGCGGATTCGAACCCGCGACCCTCAGATTGTGAGTCGAGCGCCTTATCCACCTGGCCATGCCGGGCTCGTAAAAAATACTGATAGATCAATGGTATCTAAATCAGTATTAGCCAATAATACTAAAATTCCTTTTTGATTATTTGAGTAAAAATAAAATTATAAAGTTAACTCTTTCCAGATTACATCTTTTTCAAGTTCAAACACCTTTTTTTTTTCTACAAGGCCTGGTGGTTTAGGCAATCGACTCGCAATCTGAGTGTTCAAATCCTCGTCGCCGAAAATCCTCGCCCTTTCAGCTGTAGGGTTGTTATAATGTGACGGTCCATTCCACTATTCGTTGGTAAAATAGTGGCCCAAGAGTTGTTGGTGGGTGATGTTGACTAGCTGTATTCCCTCTAGTCTATCGCTGCTAAATTAGGGACGGCTAGAGCAGATAGCTCTCCTGTATCTTTGCGCGAAATTAAAATCAACTCATTTTTGTTTTCTAATTTTAGAGCGGAATAGTAGCATATATTAAAATCATGATCATATATGACCAAGCTCTGTTGAATTTATTATTGCTGCTGTTACAAAAATTAAGATAAAATACTGCACAGATTTTTATTTTTTTTAAAGTATATTTAATAAGATAGTTATAGAATACATTACAGTCTTTTGGCAGAATATGCACTGAATTAGCACGCTTCGCGATAGAAGTAAATGCAAAATTATAATATAGAAAAAAATGTGATACGTTGGTTCGAACCGATGTCTTTACTAAGCTCATCGGTACTCTGTTTTTTTTATATATATTTATCCCTGAAATTTAAGCTCGGGATGCGTTATAAGAGTGTCAGTCAATCTCACATCGTGAATGGTGGGTGGTCTGTTTGTTCGTTTTGGAGTTAAGCACAAAGCTAGACAATCAGTTATCAGTGCTCTGCTCATCACGGGTATCAAAACCCGGTTTCTAGCGTTGTAAGTCCGCAGACATAACGCTGTGCCACTGGGGGCAGTATTTGTTTGTAGTTAAGCACAAAGCTACACACTTGGCTATCTGTACTCTGCCCATAGTGCTGTGCCACTTAGGTGGGGGGGGGGGTGCAGGTGGGTGGTAGGGAGCTGATGCGTGGCTGCCTTTCTATTGTCAGTAATCCTAAATTATGGAGAGCGGAAGATAGCTTTAATAGCTTTACCATAAATACAAAATACAATACAAATACTGTTGTTTATCAACATGATACATTCGTGTGCAAGTAGCGTTACACTTATAATGTACACTCGGAAAACTTTATATTACGTATATAATTATAATTCCTTAGGCATAGTACTGAATGTGATATGTCCTTAATAAATCCTACACAATAGGGTCAAAGGCTTTATTAAAAAGGTTATTACGTCCCTGAGTTAAAGATATAAAATAACATGCATAGGTGCAATGCTAAGATTTGGAATTATGTCAAAAACACTGTTTGAAGCTGTGATATTAAGAGGTTTAGTGTTAATTCTCTAATGATTCTAAATTTGATCTCAGTTTAATCAGTTGTTAATTTTAGGCCTATAACTGATACTAAATTGTTTTGGCTTATTTTAAAATATCTATATTTTTGAATGTGTCATATAAGATTGACGTGAATGGTTTGCAGTGCCCCCTTTATTTTTCTTCGGAAATGTTAATAAAGTATAAACCAGAGCTTTCCAACAATGGAGCCAAGTTGCACCAGGAATCTGTCAGAATCTAAATGAGAGCCGAGGGTGGTGTATCATTGTTAGGATACACCCCTTCTCTTAATGATTTCATATCCGTATATCTTTATGAGTTCAGGTTTGTTTGGAAATTCGCGCAAAGTTACACGAGGGCTATCTGCGCTAGACGTCCTCAATTTAACAGTGAAAGGCTATAGTGAAGGCAACTAGTCATCACCGCCCACCGCCAACCATTAGACTACTCTTTCACCAACGAATAGTGGGATTAATCGTCACATTATAACGCCCCCACGGCTGAAAGGGCGAGCATGTTTGGTGGGACAGGGATTCGAACCCGCGACCTGTAGATTGCTAGCCGAGCGCGTGAGTTCAGTCTATATAAATAATAAAAGCTTCAAAAAGTTATACAGAGTAAATACGTCTAGGTATTAACGTATAGATGGCAGGAGAACCACACAAGCTACAGCTTTGCCAAGTGTAAAGAAATATGCGCGAAAAATGACCATAACTCGACAAGGTGACCTTAGATCACAGAAAATTTCATCTTAAAAATTCAGTAGTAGTTATGCAAGTCACATGAAATGTTCAATACGCACTTGGTCCTTTTCAATCATTTCCCTTTGGATCAAAGCTAGGTTTATATATGCCCGAGATTCGATTCTCCGCGTAGGACAGAGCACAGATAGCCAATTGTGTATTTGTGCGCTAAAACAAACAAATAAACAAACCCTCTCAACAGTAGACGAGTTAGAACATGATTAAAAACAGCAAGAAACATATCATTAATGACTTTTTTCTCAAATGTTTACGTTCAGTAGTCATCACATTTCTACCAGCCATTCAATGAGCGAATGGTTATGGGGATCCAATTCAATCGTGGTAACCCAGGGATGGTCAGAAATTTGTTAAATTTCTCTTCGCCCCAATGGTTTTGGGGATATTTAACCCACGCTTTTAAAGTGCAATTCCTAATTATGTCAAGCGCCACCTATGGTCATTTTTTAACACCTGTACTAACAGGTTGTACGTTTCTCTCACAACCTCTGTATTAGTATCTAAAGTTATATGTCAGCCAACTGTTTTAGTGAAATGAATTTTTATAAAACTCGTATTACAATAACAACCTTCGATATAAAAGTTTGGAGACAAGATTATGTCATCATCATCAGGTACAACTAGTTGACATAGACACAGAAACTACTTGTACCTGATGATGATGACATAATCTTGTCGAAACTTTGTACATTTTTTAATAAAGTTGTCTTCATTACCCATTCAAGCCGTCTTCAAACTTGTATTTTAGAAAAAGGCGGGTTTCTTGTCATCAAACCCTCGATATAACTCTACCTCTGCTTCTAATTGAAATAGCTTTCTCGTCAATGTAGGTACAGTGTCAATAAAACTTTAACTGTGATTTAGTATTGTATTATGTGATTGTAAAGTTTGTACAGCTAAGTTGTTTTTTCGTTTATCATTGACTTCGTACGATTAGAAGAACATAAGGGAACTGGCCGAATCGAAGCAGCTGATATTACTATACACACAGTTTAAAGTGCTCTATAGCAATGCGTGGGTACGAACCACGCATGCTCCGATACTTCA
The DNA here is from genome assembly GCF_000517525.1 of Limulus polyphemus. Lineage (NCBI taxonomy): Eukaryota > Metazoa > Arthropoda > Merostomata > Xiphosura > Limulidae > Limulus > Limulus polyphemus. Next base: position 38,727 of record NW_013668010.1, on the reverse strand, counting down.
TATGACCGTTAAATCAGAAACCCTCTGTAACAAAGATATATGTTATACTCGAAACTTAATGTTGAACATTTTCATAGAAATTAGTAACATGATTGTATAATGCTTAATGAAATGCAGTATGGTGAGTTTACAATAATAATTGTTTTTCAAACCATTTTTAAAGGCAGTTTTTGACTCGGTAAATTGATAAAATGCTGAGTGTTTTGTTTCTTTCTTGTTAGGCACGGAACTACATAATGGAATATCTGTACTGTGCCCACCACGAGTATCTAAACCCAGTTTTTAGCGGTATGGGCTCTCAGACTTACCGCTGAACTACAAATTATATGCCTGTCGGTAAACGTTTAACGCAACGTTGAAATTACAATAAGCTATGCTGCACTAATTATTTAGGCATAAAAAATATTCATTGTGGTTCCCCTGATGGGTCAGTGGTAAGTTTTTTTTTTTTACTTAAATCGCTAGAATCCAAGGTTCGATTCCCCACGGTAACCAAATCACATTTAGCCCACAGTGTGGACTTGCACTAAAAGTCCAACACCAAAAACAGTTAATTGTATTTGAATAGCTCTTTTGGGTTTCACGCGAGAAGTTTGGTACAATTTCTTCAATATTCTATTTAACCCCATATACAATACAATAGCTTATATAATAACTTATACAATATAATAACTTATACAATACAATAGCTTATACAATACAATAACTTATACAATACAATAACTTATACAATACAATAGCTTATACAATATAATAACTTATACAATACAATAGCTTATACAATACAATAACATATACAATACAATAACTTATACAATATAATAACTTATACAATACAATAGCTTATATAATAACTTATACAATATAATAACTTATACAATACAATAGCTTATATAATAACTTATACAATACAATAGCTTATATAATAACTTATACAATATAATAACTTATACAATACAATAGCTTATACAATACAATAACTTATACAATACAATAACTTATATAATAACTTATACAATACAATAGCTTATATTATAACTTAACTTATACAATACAATAA
>NW_013668010.1:35207-37595 GCF_000517525.1 Limulus polyphemus | reverse complement strand
ACAATAGCTTATACAATACAACAGCTTATACAATACAATAGCTTATATTATAACTTATACAATATAATAACTTATACAATACAATAGCTTATATAATAACTTATACAATATAATAACTTATACAATACAGTAGCTTATATAATAACTTATACAATAGCTTATACAATACAATAACTTATACAATACAATAACTTATACAATACAATAGCTTATATAATAACTTATACAATACAATAGCTTATATATTAACTTATACAATACAATAGCTTATACAATACAATAACTTATATAATAACTTATACAATAGCTTATACAATACAATAACTTATACAATACAATAACTTATACAATACAATAACTTATACAATACAATAACTTATACAATACAATAGCTTATATAATAACTTATACAATACAATAGCTTATATAATAACTTATACAATACAATAGCTTATATAATAACTTATACAATACAATAGCTTATACAATAACTTATATACTTATATTACTATTTTAAATACAAAAATAAGTTCTTGGTTTTAAGCACCAGCGATTATGAAATTAACAAAAAATCTAAATATTAAGTTTCTTTGGAATTAAGCTACACAATGGGCTATCTGTGCTCTGCCCACCACGGGTATCGAAACCTCCCCTTCTAGTGGTATAAGTCCGCAAACATACCGCTGTGCCACTGGGGATTACGAACAGCTCTAAATATAACACTTAGATATAATGTGGATTACAAACGTCAAATACAGGGCAGTATGGGATTATAAAAGACTACAAGTATAACATCTTAACTATAGGTGAATAAAGAACATCCAACATAGGATAATATAGGGCTTATAAATGGTAAAATATTAATTTTATGTGGATTAGAAACCTCAAGCATAAGATAATAAATGTATTATAAAGGCCTGGAAATGTAAAATCGGAACTGTAGAGCAATTAAAAAAAAACTCAGATATAGTATAAATGTAAAACATTTTAGGTTGTATTAGGCCTTGCTAAGGTTATGATAGCATGTGGGGGAACGAACAATAAACTAGTATCTTGTAACAAAATTGTCGCAGTAAAATTTACAACACCTGTCAGGTTTTGTCGAAAGAAGGTAGTTGTCTAAAATTCCAACACGCTGTTGTCCGTCATATCGATGATATACGTACAACCCCAATTATACTGGGATTAATGGCATTGAATATCAATGAGCAGCCCACTTCCAAGGTTTTATCTTACGAAACATTTCTACTTTTTTTTTTGCAGCATCATGTGGGTTTGATCTGTCGACAACGCACACTCTATCCAAATATAATATATTTTGTTACGAAATAAGCTGTGATGACCCCCCCCTATTCCCTCTTCTCCTCGTGGCTCGGCGATAAACTTTATAAATGGAATCAATGTTGTTACGAAATAAACTACGATGAGCCCCCCCACCCACCACCACCACCACCTTCTCTCATCTTCCCGTAGCTTAGCGATAAACTAGAGATTTCAAAACGCAAAAAATTAGGGTTCGACCCCAGAAATATTTACAGCCTACTGTTCCGCGTAGAGTTACTGGAGATATAAATAGCGTGTGTGGAAATTTGCACACCCAATATTTATTCTTATAATCCTTTTTAAATCCCTTTAAAATCCCCAAAACCAAATTCCTGACTATTATTATTTTTTCAACTTTTTTTTTTGTACAGCTCTAGGGACGTGGTAAAATTCAAAATTTGCGTAACACGTGTCCAAATCATAAGAGAAAAACCCAACAAAACAATAGCTTGAAGGAAAAGTAATTTATTTTGGAGTAAACAAACGTCCACGTTTTCACATGTGTTGTTTCATCAAATGGGACAAGTACTGTGATAATAATTTTGTTTGACATTAGACGTAGATCTCATCGTTACTGTATTAAATAGGCCAACAGGGATAAAACTGGCTGATTTGAATTTATGTCACCGCGTGGTTTGATTAATAAAGAGTATTGGAATTTTGACATGTTTTTCAACAAATTCTTTAAAGTAAAAAAAAAAGGAAAGGAAACTATTCCCCTCTTACCACGTTTACAGCTGGCACAATAAATATCTATAATTATTAAACTATTAGCTGGAGTACCCGTCCCCTGGACGGAAGTTATGTAAATTCATGATTCATGAAAGGTTGTCTTAGGACATGAAAAGTTACTTCCCTTAAATATGATTGTAAAAACTGCAAAACACAAAATGTGAAACCGCAACTTTGCATGTATTTCCACATGGACCCATCAAACCTTCATGCTACATTTGATGAAGATCCATCAACAGGGGACGAAGTAGTGGTTAAAAAAAAGCACTCATAAAAACTGCAAAACACAAAATGTGAAACCGCAACTTTGCATGTATTTTCACATGGACCCAT
>NW_013668010.1:20861-34307 GCF_000517525.1 Limulus polyphemus | reverse complement strand
GTTTAAAAACAGCTATTATCTTACTCGATACCAGTTTATTGTTGTTATATAGGTTTAAAAGCAGCTATTATCTTACTCGATACCAGTTTATTGTTGTTATATAGGTTTAAAAACAGCTATTATCTTACTTGATACCAGTTTATTTTTGTTATACAGGTTTAAAAACAGCAATTACCTTACCTGATAACAGTCTATTTGTGTTATATCATCTTTGATAGGTTTAAAACATGAGACTTCCTCGAAGGTCCTTACTTGTCTGTGGTCTCCATTAGCGTAGAATTTGATCATCGAAGAGTATGTTTTCCGCTAATTTGTTTTTACAGTATGCCCGCTTATCACTTGTGGAAGATATTAAATCATTGGTAACAATCTTGTCAGGAATCTGGAAATTCCAAGTTTGACACCCTAATGCATTGCTTCCTGTAGTAATACCCGACTCTACTCTGAGTTTTTCATCTTCTTCATCAAATTTTCGAATGTTCTTACATTTACTTTTGAAGTTCGTGTGATTTCTACTCTTCGTGACAATGTGCTTCGATTCTCTTTGCTTTTGGTTGGAGATAGGATTGCGCTGAAGACACAAAGACTTGTTTGAAAGTTTATCCTTAGCCACAGAAGATGGGAGTATTTTCGTAGTAAGCTTTTTTTCAGATACATTCAAACCTTTTACGTTTTCATCTTTACTTGAGTGATGAACTGCAGATTCTGGTAACTCCCACTTGTATTTAGTAATGTCTGATGAACAGTTCTTTTTAATTTCGTTTCGTCGACTTCTATCGTTTTCGCCATCACGTGGAGTTCGGTTTAAAGGTAGTTGCGACTCATAAACGTATTCTGGAGTCTTAAAAATTTCTTTTCTGTAAGAAATATAAAAGTCTAAATTAATATATATATATATATTTGTTCGTTTGTTTCTTTATAATTAAGCACAAAGCTACACAATGGGCTAAGTCGGTAGACATACCGCTGTGTCATGGGGGGGGGGGGGACAAAACATATATATATACTAAAATTCATATATTTGTCCTGGAAAATGAATCCGAAGCAAATGTAGTCCGTTACGGAGTTAACAAAACAAAAACATATTTGGTTAGAATGATAAAACTTAAATCCATATACAATTTTTGGCTCCGGCCTCTTTCTTGAGTGGAACGACATTTAGACTTTTAAACTGATACATTTTTTTTTCAGATCGAATTGAAGAAATCCTGAATATAAAAGCCGAAACGTTGTTCCGCTCTTGAAACAGAAAAAAAAAGAATTCGTTCAATCCGAATCTCTACCATCTATGGAGCCTGAAATACCGTTAAATCAATGTGTGTTTACTCATACATTCAAGTGTTAGGGGGATGTAAATAACAATGTCTTTCCATTTCTTTTATTTAATTGGACTGAAAAATGGGCAAATACACCAGGTAACTTAGTTGCAGCTTGTACACAGTGTTGTAAGACATATAGATTTATATGCTACTCTTAACCACGTGCATCAATTAAACTCAATGAAATCTACGATGAAAGGTATATCCAAAGTATCACAATCATATAATAATGTAACGTAACACACGAATAAAGGTTTGGTTTAGGTTTCAATTTCGCGCAAAGCCACTCGAGGACTATCTGCGCTAGCCGTCCCTAACTTAGCAGTGAAAGGCTATAGGGAAGGCAACTAGTCATCACCACCCACCGCCAACCATTGGACTACTTTTTCACCAACAAATAGTGGGATTAACCGTCACATTATAATGCCTCCACGGCTGAAAGGGTGAGCATGTTTGGTGGGAAGCGGATACGAATAAAGAGGCTGTGGTTATGATAAACACGTTTGGTCGGAGATAATAAACTTCTTGTGACGGTCAATTCCACTATTAATGAGTAAAGGGTAGCCTAAGAGTTGGCGGTGGGTGATGTAACACGTTTGGTCAGAGATAATAAACTTCTTGTGACGGTCAATTCCACTATTAATGAGTAAAGGGTAGCCTAAGAGTTGGCGGTGGGTGATTATTGACTAGCTACTTTCCCTCTTCTTTGTTACTTCAAAACAGGAACGACTATTTCAGATAGCCCTTGTGTAGCTATGCACGAAATGCAAAACGAAAAAGAAGTTTTTTTGTTTGTTTGTAGTTAAGCACAAAGCAACACAATGAGCTATATGTGCTCTGCCCACCACGGGTATCGAAACCAACATGGTATTAAGAATTAAAAACAGTGTTTACATTGTGTTTTAGTTCTTGGCTATACTAAAATATATAGAAAACAACAACACCGAATGCTGCTGTTAAAATGATATAAACGGATAACGTGTTTTGCCAGGTGTGTTAGCCACACAGAAAAAAGGACGACGAATGGGGAAAATACCAAATACTGGTTTTACATTGTTCTTCTCACCCCTCACCCTCATCACGCCCCGCTATTTTGAGTTTAATCCACAGTTTATTATTTGTTGCCTAGCATGACTTCTCTTTGTGTAGGAAACTAAATCTTGTGAACCTTGAGGCCAGATGTGCGTGAGTCGAAAGCTCCTTCTGTTTGTTTGTTTGTTTTTGAATTTTGCGCAAGGCTACTCGAGGGCTATCTGCGCTAACCGTCCCTAATATAGCAGTGATACGGTAGATGGAATGCAGTTAGTCACCACCACGCGCCGCCAACTCTTGTTCTACGCTTTACCAACGAATAGTAGAATTGACCGTCACGTTATAACGCCCCTACGGCTGAAAGAGCGAGCATGTTCGATGAGTTACAAGTTCAGAGTTACGGATTACTATGCGCAGATGCCCATTTATATAGCTTCTTTGTTTGTTTGTAATTAAGCACAAAGCTACACAATGGGCTATCTGTGCTCTGCCCACCACGGGTATCGAAACCCGGATTCTAGCGTTGTACGTCCGCAGACGTTTGTGTAGCTTTGCACGAAAAATCTGAAACAAACACAAACAAACAAAATATAAATAAAATTTTCAGCTCAAAATCTTGATTGTTTGTTTTTAGAGCAAAGCCACATTAGGCTATCTACTGCGTCAACCGCGAGGAATCTAACCCCGGATTCTAGGAATGTAAGTCAGTAAAATTACCGCAGTCCCACCGGAGGAGTTGATTGAAAACTTAAAAAATAATTTTGACGAAATTTCGTCAGTAGCAGAGGAAGACTGGATTTAGTAATGATAACAACGTTCAGCGTAACTTACTTTTCATTCCGTTTAAAGTGCCATATCACGTTCTATATTAATTAAGGTATTTTAATATAATTACAGAAAAGCAGCAGTGCTAAACCTAAACCTAATTCATCGGACCTCTCGCTAGATAAGTGGCATCTGGCATTCGCTGTTGTCTCCCACTCATCTTGCATACAGTTATTGTTACTTTGAGCTACAGCTATTTGTACTTTGCGTCCATGACGAATCAAAACCATGCCCATCTGTGTCGTAGTCATAAAGTGTAATCACAAGAACTGTACATCACAACAGATGTTTGAACCGGAAATAGTACCCTTCTACGTTTAATGATAGGTTTACAAAAGTAAACTGGAAAGTACCGTATTCTGTGATACGCAGTTTATGTTCGAATAGCTATAAATAAGATCGTAAGAACAATTCTGAATAACTCAGCGTTCAAGTTCGTGCGGAATTTATACAGCTATAAGAACTTGGAAAATATTTTAATTAAGAATAGAAGAACATATACTTACAGTCTCAGGGCTTATGATGCTAAAAATAGGGTTTCGATACCCACGATGGGCAGAGCACAGATAGCCCATTGTGTAGTCTAACAAAACAAAGATACAAATGTGTAACGCGCAAGTAATATTTATACCACGTGCATCTCCTTTTAAGAAAAATCGCTCCCCCCCCCAAAAAAAAAATCATAATTTTTTTCTCAGAAGTTAGTTCTATCATAAAATGAATGAATATCTTAGTCAGAACATGAGATAAACAGCTATGTAACTATTAACACAAATGAAAGTCTCTCTTTCTCTCTCTCTCTCTACATAACATACACAACAAAAATTCAAACGCGTATTTATTTTTATCATTTCGTTAAACTATACCTTAATGATTTGTTTGAGCAATTTGAACGCTAATACAGCGAACAGTTACTGGTGCTATGAGATTGATATAACTTATGATTCTGGTTTGGAATGGTTAAAGAGCAAACAATGTTGTAGAAAATATAACATAAATTTTAAGCATGATCTTATCCGCTATTACAAAAAAACAACTAATTTCATAATTCCGAATCTGAGTAATACTTCATATACACGTTGGCTAAACGGCTTTTGGTGTAATCGTCATTAATTTTGAGATTCCCATTGGCACAGCAGTATGCCTGCGGACTTACAACGCTAGAAACCGGGTTTCGATACCCATGGTGGGCAGAGCACAGATAGCTCATTGCGTAGCTTTGTGCTTAATTATAAACAAACCTTAATTTTGAACTACTGACCAGTGGAAGGAGTCGGTTAGCAGCACCTTCAGTCATGAGACTTTGTCCGGATTTCAACCGAATAATGGAACTGAATGTCAGCTGAAAGTACGAAACGTGTTCCGTGTCGACGGCGTTGCGCTGCGACCCTTAAAACTTTCAATCAACAAGTTGTTACAATAACCATTACGGCACGCTTGGCCCCCTGATAAAGGTGACATTACAGGTATTATAATTGTATGACTTTCGTCTCTCGACCATGCGCTAAACATAATGGTAAAATGTACGCGCTGAAAACCTTAAGGTCTCAAATGTTTTCAAACCACAACAAAAGAACATTTAGACATATTTCAGTATATCGAGCAAAATACACTTTTTAATTGGTATTCTTAATAAATATATAGATTATCTTTATTGGGGATTTGTTTAGTGAACCAACAGTAAGGTGAAGGGCTTAGTCTAGTGGTTAGCGTGTCGAGCTGTAAATCAAAGATCCAAGGCTCAAATCGTGATATTCCGTTGACCACTCTATACTTTAAACTGTTGAAGAGGTATAATTGAGTCTGTTAGTCCTGTAATTCAGTTAAGAATAGCTGTGTATTAGGCAGTAGGTGTTGTCCTCTCTCTAGACAGTATATTTCTAAATTAGGGATTGCTATGATAGATCCCAGGGGTTTAGAGCATATGCGTTCCATAAGGTTCAGTTGAAGTTAGGAATACCAAGCACCAAGGTAATATGAAAAAATAAATATATTTTTATAAACAAGATATCGTTCACACCTATCTTCTCTTTCAGATAATAAATCTCAACTTGGCAGAAGTATTCCTTTCAATTCAACCATAAGACTGTAGAGATTGCTATAATTTTGTAGATGATATCTGGCAGACAACGAGCACTTTAGCAGACATTGTAAAAAAGTAGTCCTAATCTGGCGGTTTGGAGTTCAAAAGCGAATTATCCTTTGATAAATGTTACAAAACCCGTAAGCGATGATTCTATTATAGTGACCAGAGACAAGCTACACATAGTACCGGTTTGCACGTGAGGAAGGGGCTTTGGCCATCCTCATGGCCTATGGATATACAGATTTAAAGTTCTCTACCCCTTGTTGCAATTCACTTGAAGTCTGCATGGTGGTTTGCAAGTGAAAATGACATCTGAAATTGATCCTTTTTTATTAGAGTTACATTAAAAGTTGTTGTTGTTTCCTCTCAACGCAAAATTATCCTATCAAATTCTCCTATTACGTCTGATATGGCCTGGTGGGTAGGGCGCTCGACTTGCAATCTGAGGGTCACAAGTTCGAGTCCCCGTCATTTCAGCCGTGGGGACGTTATAGTGTGACGGCCAATCCCATTAATCGTTGGTAAAAGAGTAGCCCAAGATTTGGCGGTGTGTGTTGTTGACTAGCTATCTTTCCTCTAGCCTATCACTGATAAACTAGGGACAGCTAGCGCAGATAGCCTTCTTGTAGCTTTGCGCGAAATTCAAAATTAAACAAAATAAAACCTGCGAAATTTGGCAAGACCAAGCGGTTAGAGCGCTCGACAGGCACTCTGCGGGTCGCGAGTTCGATTTCCAGTCCCACCAAACACGCCCTTTCAGCCGTGAGAGCGTTATAATGTGGTGGTCAATCCCACTATTCGTTGCTAAAGGAGTATCCCAAGAGTTGGTGGTGGGTGGTGATGACTAGCTGCCTTCACTCTAATCTTTCATTCCCATCTTTCATTAGAGATAGCTAGCACAGATAGCCCTCGTGTAGCTTAACGCAAAATTCAAACCAAACCTGCCATAATTAACGCACGTAAGACGAGCAATTTTGGTCTTTTGAAGAAAGGAATATCTTGTGATGATGAACAGCATCAGTCAAGCGAAGGCATGAGTTGAGCATGAGAGAGAAAAAGAAACAGGATATTCCATGACTGGTTGGTTACCAGTCACACAGTGAAGGTAACTAAACAGCATGTCACCGGAAGTGACCCATGTACGCAGTGGCCCATTTCAACTAAAAAAGTAAACTCCCTCGGAACTGTCAACCAAGTAATTCACACGGTTTACAAAGAGCGTCCAGAGAACACAGCCTAACGGAAGACCATCTGTCGAAGGATGTACGGACGGTATTTCTCATGTATCAAATGGAATCATGTCATCGCACCGAATAAAACAAATGTGTACATCAGGGTCTACAACAAGGTGTGTGTGCGACACAAAACAATTCCATAATGATACAGATGTTTTCAAGGGATTTGTGATGGTTGTGAGATACAACCATAATGGTAAGTTTAACCTCCAGATAGACGAGTCAAATATCAAGGTAAATTACTATCAGGTTAGCATTCTGACACCAGGATACCGTGAGAAAATGCTATCTTTGTACGGATTCCATCTAACTAAAGTATCCAACCAGATGTCCAAGTGAATACGACAGTTCTTCCGCAAGGTGGAAGCATAAATGGGAACCAGTAGCTAAGTCATCGGAAGCATCTTCCGCGTACTTATTCAAACGAACCCCAGGAAGTCGTTGTCCGTGTGCAAGGGACGAACTTCGAAAAGCATGTAAACAGGACGGGGTTAACTTTGAAAGCAACAGTCCAACAGAGGAGGAAACAAAACATCGCTGGTAGTTGAAAAAAGGGTTATAACACCTAGGACACATCTTTGTATCGCTATCATAAAAAAGGGTTATAACACCTAGGGACACATCTTTGTATCGCTATCATAAAAAAGGGTTATAACACCTAGGACACATCTTTGTATCGCTATCATAAAAAAGGGTTATAACACTTAGGCACACATCTTTGTATCGCTATCATAAAAAAAGGTTATAACACCTACGGACACATCTTTGTAACGGTGTCATAAATTGTTAATACCCATATCTATAATTTTATGCATTAGAAAAATAATTTGTATGAATATTTTGTTACAAAACTGTTTCATTAATTTATCTCTTTATCAGCGTAAGTTTTGGCGAGAAATTGTTTAATTGGTAATATTGTAATTAACGTTATTATTCAATTTTATTACAAGTTACAGTTTTTACAGTCAAAACTTGTGCACTTCAGAATGATCGCACCAGTGATCCAAACGTTGTATTTATGTCTCTTTAACATCAGGTGTGAAAAAACAAAATTCCGAAGACAAAAAAATCTGGCACCAGGAAACAAAAAACAATCGTCAGAAACGTTAATCCGGCCGAGGATTAAATTTTGTAGTGCTCCCCCTCCCCAAAAAACAACAACCAAAAAAAAACAATACATATATACGACAAAATCTGGCTACCCTGATATAAGCTGACTGGAAAATTAAAATATATTACAAAAATATAAATCCGCAAGTTCAATGTGGTAAATATGCACGTTTTCGGAATATAATGAAAATACAGTGCATTTAATTTGTCCATGTGTTAAGCCCCCCCCCCCAGTGGCACAGCGGCATGTCCGCGAACTTAAAACGCTAGAATCCGAGTTTCGATACCTGTAGTTGGCAGAGCACAGATAGCCCATTGTGGTTATTTGTGCTTAACATCCAAAACAACATCAAAACATATAAGTCATTAATTCTAATTTCAAAAATGGGTAGGGCGTGGCTGGCATGTCGAGCTTCAGGTCAAATGTTCGTGGTTTGAGCCCTGATGTTGCTGTAAATGCTCCGCATTTTTATTTGTTATAAAAGTAACAGTCAATCCCTTAATTCGGCAGTGAGTATTGCTAGCTGACTGCTTTCCATCTGGCTAGTAGCTAGACTAGAGGCCTCTGTGACGTGAACATTCAGTCCACGTGTGCCTAAGGCGCTATTCAGTTGAAAAGTTCAATTATAATGTAACATAATCGTGGCTCAGCAGTAAGTTTCAAGGTTTATAAGAACGCTAAAGACCGGGTTTCAATACCTTGATTAAATACTTCTGCACAGAATTCAATCCGATGGAAGTGATGAAGATATGTGCCAGCACCTTGAAACGTCATCCACCATATACAGGGTGTTCCAGAAGTCTGGACCCATAGGGAAAATATACGTTATATTCTTAAAGTTAAACAAGCACATTTCTAATGTCGGTTGTATATATTTCAGGAAAGATAATACCCTGATGGCACAGTATACCAAGAATTGATATGTATATGCTGTTAATGGCATGCAGTTTGAATAATAAATGAATTAAAAATAAATTGTGTATATTGTCCCTATGGGTCTAGAATTCTGGGACACCCTGTACAATCATCTCTGCCTAAGCTCTCACACCAGTCCTTTAGAAACTGAAAACGTGTTAACTCTTTATTATTCTCTGGAATATCACACGCACAAGAACTATTAAATTGGTGAAATAATCAGAAAAACAAATTTTGTAATTTTATTACGATGAAGAGGTTGCCAATAGCTTGAAACATCACCCAACAACATTTAAGGCAGATACAGTCCATCAAAGTCCCCAATCATGTACGGTGTTTTCAGTCTTTTCTGTCTAAACCTTCTTTTAGGGATCCAAAACTAGTTAGTTTTTATTATTTTCGGAAGTATTACACACATGAGGACCATCACCATATCTGAAACAACTGAGAAACTAAATCTTGTTATATTATTATGATTTGAATAAACCTAAATGCTTACTACGTGTTTAGTGAATGTTACGATTAGGCCTAGAGACTGACTGTTACTTAGTTGCTGTTTCTAATGAAAACTCATGAATATTGTAAGTTGTGTGGTAGGCTTACTTTCACGGTCCTTGAACGAAAGATGACATCTAAATGAAATATTTTCTATAAACTTTGTGTTCTTGAACAATATAATTTAAGGTTAATCAAACAATATTAGTGACATTTCTTATATGTTTATACTAATTAGTTTTGTTTTTTTGTATAGCAAAGTCACATTAGGCCTTATCTGCTGTGTCCATCCCTGGGATTCGAAGTCCATGGACTTACCGCTGTAACTTTATGCTAATAAGTATAATTATTATTCCTCGTTATATGATATGGTTGTATGTAACAAGAAACAACAAATCATGATTTTTTTTTTCAGTCACAATGTTCTTTGGCAGTTCGCACATATTTAAGGAATTTAGCGGATAATGCATTGTAGGTCACAAGTAGACCTAGGACCTCTCGCGAACTTCTGGATGTTGACTGGAAACCCGTGAAGACGTGCTTCGGTTTGTTGATGAAGTCTTAGTTCTTGGTGTCACGTTTCAGTGATAGCAACTGCTTTTTTGACGACTTTAAAAGATAAAGCACTCAGTAAGAGTTTTAAGATTTTCCAACACGAAGAGTTTAACGTAACAAAATGCTGCAAATTATGTCTTACAGTACAGGAGGGACGTGATTCGTTTCGTAAATAAGTTTAGATTATGTAAGAAATTACTGGAAACATCCACGTTGGTATATTCTAAAAATGTAACTTTTTTTTTGTCGAGGTTAATTGAACTCTGCTGAACACAAGGTGTAAACAATGTTGCTTTACATTTGCAAAGTGTATTAAAGGTGATGAAAGAAATAATCAAATATTATGGTGACGTAGCTATTTAGCTCCTGATGTCATAGCCATGGTAATTTGGTCTAGTTGAGTACGCTTATACTAACACGTATGAAATTAGCACATGCCTAAAGACAACGCCATTGTTACTGTTTTATTTATTTTTACTGAATGAACTCTTTTTATATGTTGTTGAGCAAAAAGGTGCGCAATGAGCTACCTGTACTTTCACCACCTCTGGTATGGAACACTGAATTTTAACGTTATAACCCCTCAATTTTACTGCTTATCGAAAAATAGTTTTTTAAATAGTCAAAAAAAGTGATAACAGAATTGAGGAAAAAACAAGCCAATTGTACGTTTCACAAATACGTTATTTATTCACGACCATGGTTTCGCTATTAAATACATCATCAGTACTTGGTTTCAAGTATGAATTATAGAAAAAGTGATCATTGTGTGTGAGAAATGTTTTGTGTGTTTAGGCATGACGTAGTTATATTTATATCATTTATGATACTTTGTGCTTTATATTTGGTTATTTGTGTTTTAATAGTATAATGACATCTTGCAAACATTTTTTTCTAGGAGATGCAACATTTGAAGTCTGATTTTTTGTACTGGATAAATAGCAGGTTTCACTTATTAATCAGAATGATGCTAAAAGATTAAGAGTATATATATATATATATATATAAAGCAAGGACAACAACAACAAGAACGTGGTTGAGAGAATGAACATCATATTTGTGCCATTCAGAGAAGTGTAATGTTCCTTAGTAGTACAGTCATTTCTTGAACAAGAAAGTCAGCTTGAAACAAACCCCTTCCTTATTTTAGTCTACGCATCTCTTCGGACAAAGAATAATAAGCAGTTTCTGAAGTGTTGTGTGAGTAAAATGACGGAAAGTTTCGTGCCTGTTAGAGCATCATTATGTATATTACACATATGTTTGTAAGCTTATCCATATGATGCAATAAAACATTAGCAATTGTACCCGCGTATAGCTGCAGCGTTTATTCCATTGGTTTCGTAGGACGGCAAGACGACGCAGATGTTCATCACCGTGGGGGGTCTGCAGAATATGGGCGATCAGCAAAGGTGTCCGTGCTACGATTAAACGCTACTTTGATATCATGTTGTAAAAATTGAATAACCCCCAAACTCAAATCGTTCGTCCAAATGCTAATCCATTTCAAATCGACCTCTGGCAGGTCCCCCCGAGTTCTTCTATCAAATTGCATTGAAATGGGTTTAGCCATTTCCTCACAACAACTTGTGACGTCAACGCACCAGAGAGAGAGAGACAGACAGACAGCTTTGCTTTACGTATACTGATTTGCGAGACGAATTGCAAAGAGTGTGTAAAGTGGCGTTTCTTTACATTTTGTTGGAGATAAATATAACCTTTATAAGTTCTCCACTCTTGACGAGATTCATCTTAATCGCGCTTTCAATTCAAGTGGAATTTTCTTTTTATTATTTTCTCAAATTCTAATTAGTCACGAAAGAAGAGTGTACCAACCAATCCACTGTACACCAAGTCCTTGGATTTTACAAAAATGTAAAGCATTCTCTTTTTACATGGAACAGACTATACGCATTCGAAGTGAAATACGTAATTGGAACCAATCCTTAACTGTTTTCATCACACACTTAAGCCTATTTTGACTCACATCACATACTTGGTATGTACAACGATGCATGATGCAAAGTATAAGAGCGTTGACAACCCTTAATATTTCATATCAGCTTAATTCTACTGTATATTGTAACCACTTCTACATTAGGATTGTTAATGTATATAGATATATATATAAGGAAAGAATTTGGTTTGTTGTGAATTTCGCGCAAAGCTACCCGAGGGTTATCTGCGCTAGCTGTCCCTAACTTAGCAGTGGGACGGCAGCTAGTCATCACCACCCACTCTTGGGCTACTCTTTTACCAATGAATAGTTGGACTTGGTGGGACCCGCGACCCTCAGATTGCGAGTCAAGCGCCCTAACCACCTGGCCATGCTAGGCCTAGGGAAAGGGAACGTGTTATAAGGTAAAGTGCTAAGAAATAGTGTTGTCGCGAAATGAGCAATGAGAGAATGTGTGAATATATACGAGCTAAATCTCTACTTTTATTGGGTTGTTACTCTAGTACTCTGACAACTGTTGAAGAAAAAAAAAAACTTCAAAAATTGAAAAATACCAAGAACCAATAAATACGTTAACTGATAACAGCTTTTATCCAAACAAGAATAGTGATAAGTTCCAGTGATACCAGATGTAACGTGTGAAAGAAAAAAAATTGCGTATGATGTATGGTGAAGATCGTACGTCACAGCTGCCTGGCATGACTGATGTGTTTCTTGAGAGGAACCGGAAGTAATACCTTTTTCTTTTCTTTTTTTTTTCTCGTAAAATTTACGAGATTCTTGCTCCAAAACAGATTCTGATTGGGGTATATTTTAGCAGAAAACCTATGCAGTCATAATATACAGACTATAAAGTATAAACTAAAACATGTAATTATTAAACAAAGTTCAAATGGTTCAGTTGCAATTGGGTAGGCCTCCAAAGGTCAACGAAAATGGCTACCTATTTTTTTATCTCTTATTTTAGAATATTTTGAGTTCTCATTTGTCCTGATGAGGGTTTTTTTATTATTTATTGATTTATTTTTGCAGGGAAGTAAACTTGTCACATTGTATTTGTCTTTAAAATGTTTTTTGTTTTTGTTCCGACGATCGGTGAAATCCCCAATTGTTAGAATACCGTGTGTACTATCTTAAAATATCCACAAAAGGTATTTATAATACATATCATATTTATGTAACATATTTTATAATATATCATTGTTATACATTATATTTTACTTTAAAAAAAGGTATGTCATGTCATGGTATGCTAGGGCACTCGACTACGGGTCGCGGGTTCGAATCCCACCACCGAACATGCTCGCCATTTCAGCCATGAGAGCATTATAATGTAGCAGTCAATCTCACTATTCTTTTGGAAAGAATAACCCAAGAATTCGCGGCGGGTGGTTTTGGCTATCTGCCTTAAATTCCCGCTATTTTTTTACTTCTAACGCAAATAGCCTTCGTTAACGAAACAGCAACACTACTAACCGTGGAAAGCACCGTCTAGTTGAAATACCTTAAGTTTACGTATAGTCCAATGCTAATGTCTGCTGTACGAACGAGGTTAGGCGTCACCACTAAGAGCAGTTAATTTGATAAACATTTGACACCAGAATCAATGACGTTTACATCACAGAAAAAGGCTTACACCCACTGTACATAATACCGACTTATATGTCTTTTTATTCAAGGCCTCAGTACTGTCTTCATACATGTACGTTTTTATCAAAATAAGCATTTTCTTCAAAGATGTTTGTTTGTTTGTTTTGAATTTCGCGCAAAGCTACACCAGGGCTATCTGCGCTAGCCGTCCCTAATTTAGCAGTGTAAGACTAGAGCTAGTCATCACCACCCACCGCCAACTCTTGGGCTACTCTTTTACCAACGAATAGTGGGATTGACCGTCACATTATAACGCCCCCAAGGCT
>NW_013668010.1:16709-20691 GCF_000517525.1 Limulus polyphemus | reverse complement strand
CAGTATTTTAGCGTTTTAAGTCCGTCATCTTACCGCTGTCCCATCGGGGGGCGTTCACGATTTGTTTGTTTGTTGTTTTGAATTTCGCGCAAAGCTACACGAGGGCTATCTGCGCTAGCCGTCCCTAATTTAGCAGTGTAAGACTAGAGCTAGTCATCACCACCCACCGCCAACTCTTGGGCTACTCTTTTACCAACGAATAGTGGGATTGACCGTCACATTATAACGCCCCCACGGCTGAAAGGGCGAGCATGTTTGGTGTGACGGGGATTCGAACCCGCGACCCTCAGATTACAAGTCGAGCGTTTTAACCACCTGGCCATGCCGGGCCATCTTCAAAGTTCCTGAACATTCTATCGTGACGAAGGAAATAGAAACATTTAATTCCTTACGTATAATGAATGTTACAGCTGCAGAATATTATATGGTGGATAACTACGTTCAAATAATTTGTTCACGTGTTAGCGAACATATAGGCTTAACCAGACGAAACGTTTTTACTAATATTTGTTACATTAATAAATAAACTTAGTATTCCGAAAACTGTTTAATCTCGGAGTCTAAGTTCAAGGGAGGTTCAGTTCAATCTACACTTTGATCAACGTGTGTTATTGGGTTATACTAGTTTCGGAGAATTTCACTCCTCATCAGTAACCCTAAACACAAGTTACCCAAAGAGAGATAAGCTGGACCTATGAACATTTTGCCGTTGGAAATTGTCGTATCCAGCCGGCGTTTTAAAATGAATATTTACAATTCTTAATAATGTACGTAATATAAATGGATTGTTTCGTGTCAAGACTTTTTTATTCATATTTTGATGAATAAAACTATTTGTTTTCTCAGCTTATAAAACGATACATAATAAAAAATTCTTACAGTTGACTACGTGAACAACATAAAAAAAATACCTTACCTGCGAGATATAGGAATATGACTTTGCCCCAAAGCCAAAAAACGGGGTTCACTACTTGCTCCCTCTTTCTTCGACACTTCAACACCTGGCATGTTTATTATCATGAATTAGGACTCTGTGCCACACTGGGAGATGTAGATTACAGAAAAAAAAAAGCCTAGTATAGTTAACATGGGTAACCTCAATAGAATCACTCTCTCGAGGCGGACTGGCGTATTTCTATTCACCTGGGACGTACACCAACACTGCGTCAGGCCTGCTTCACAGTTTCATTCACCAGAAGTAAAGTAGACGCTAAACAGCGGTGCTGCACTCTGGAGGCTTAGTCTGACTACTGCCAATGGGAGACACGTATGACCCTCAAACGGGTTCCGTTCGAGTCGAGTGGCATTCCTAAAAAGTTTACGAAAGAGTTACTGGAGTGGGTATCGGGACAAACGTCTTAGCTTTAATAGCATACTTATAAGCACATACTTCGACTCATAATCTGAGAGAGAGTGTAAACGTTCTACAACTACACTTAAACTATCAGAATTAAAGAAACTAGTTTGTTCCGTGAGATGCTAATGTATTTAAGTGTAGTACAACGAACTAAACTGGTAGGCTTAAATGACGGATGTATCGGCACAATGACGCTCATTTCTTTTTCTTATAACTCATTTGAACGTAATTGTAGGCCTAACTTAATTTTATCCCACAGTTTTCGTGCGTCATATTAATTATAATTACTATGTTATATATATTCTCTCACTAATTCAATCTATATAACTATTTGTATTTTGAGCCAACTAATGTTAACTGCATTCTACTTTATTAAAAATGTTTTTCTTTTTATTTGTTTTAGAATGTTGTTGAAAGCTTCACAAGGACTATCTACGAAAACATTTTAGTTTTGACCAGACCATTCTCCGGTGTTTCAGCGGCAAGTCTGAGGGCTTATAGCAACAAAAATCGGGTTTCGATACCCACGATAGGCGTACCACAGACAGCCCGTTGTGTAACTTTATGCTCAACAACAAACAAAGACATTTTAAACTAATGCACTAGAGAGAAAAACAGCTTGTCAACAGCACTCGCCAATTATAATTTTTTGGGGTTCTCTTGTCTGACCGAATAAGGAAATTGACCATCACTCTTATAACGAGCCCACGGGATCCAAACCATGAACGTTCGGAACGTTATCGATTTGGCCACGTCAGTCTCTTTACAAATCTCTTTCCTAATATTCTATGATCTATTTATCGTTTCGCTTCTCTTAAAACATTATAAAACATATATTTTAGCCTAAAGTTCCCTTATATTTTCATCAATGCAAATGAAACTTAGTACAAACATGCGAAAATTAATACGGAATAATATTATCAATAACAAAGCAATGTTGACCATTGTAATGTTGACCAACATTAATACTTTATGTGCAAGTTGATTATTAAAGTGTGTTGACAGGTTAAGCACAAGCTACAGTGTTGTTTTGCAAACAGTGATAGTCATAGTACAAAACAAAGTATTTGTATATTGTATTTATGTCAAATTTATAAAGTCTGTCTGCCGCTGTCAATAATTTTGAGCTTCTGACCAGATGGAAGGCAACACCCAACCACCTATCATTCACGCAAAGATATTGACTGCCACTCTTATAACGCACCGTCATCTTAAAAGTGCAGGGAATATTTTGTGGTATAGCACAGATTCAAATTCGGTTCGTCAGTTTCAAAATCCAGAGTTCTACTAGAGTCAACCCGTGCTCATCACACACACACACACACACACACACACAAACTAGATGGCGCACTATCAAGAAATGTTTTAAATTGTTTTCTTTTTTCAGATTAAACGGCTTTTTAGAAATGAAATTTGAATCTGTTTATATCATACGATATTCTTTATTTTGAATTGAGAGTTTTTGTGCGCTAAAGTCAATATAAGTTTGTTTGTTGTTTTGTTACTAATAAATGCAAAATAAGTTTTGTCCATCGAAAAAAAGAAATATTTTATTTTTCCTACAGCAATCCAAACCAGACTTATGTTAAATATCAAGTACATTTGTAGGGCTTTACTAAACAATTTGATATTTTGAAATTGGGTTGGAAAATTGCCATTCGGTCAATAAAGTCAACAAGATTATCTGCATGATTGAATTTGTACAGCTACGTACAACAATGGATACAAGGAGAATATACACACAAGGAACGGTATGTTCCCAATATCCTTTAGTTCATGCCCCAGTAGACAACCAGCGAGGGAGGTGACCTCTGTTGATATAAGTTTGGATCACACCTACCTTTGTTCTAGATTTTCTTCTGTTCTTCAGTTCCTACGTGGGTGGATCTCATTGGGCAGGTTTGTTGAACTGATATTGGTTGAGACATCAGTCTTACCGTTAACCGATTTCCTATTCTTGACGTCATCACTGAAAAAAATATATAACTTTTGTACTTGAACAAATAATATGTAACTACTTTCAGCTGATAAAAAGCGTTTCTTAAAAATATACAGGGTGACGCAAATAATTCATATAATCGTGAGGTTTCTACCTTAGAGATATTCAAAACCTGTGCTGTTGATATCATAATGGATGTTACAATATGATTACTTTCTCATACACTCGAATACTTAATGAAGTTCTTCTAACGACTTGTTGTAACAGAAAACGAAATATATTTTAGTAAGACAAAAACATGGCTTAGAAAAGTAATCGGGGTAATAAGACAAAAACATGGCTTAGAAAGGTAATCGTAGTTAACAAGACAAAACATAGCTTAGAAAAGCCATCTTGGTTTCTGACTTTTGTCTCACTCTGTATAAATGTCTTTGATGATGCTTTTCGACTGACTAACGAAATAATGTCCATTTCTCAAAACAATACAACCGACAAATGGAACAAACTCCCTGTCTCAAAACGACACAACCGACAAACGGAATAAAGTCCATGTCTCAAAAAGGTACAGCCGACTAACGGAACAAAGTCTATGCCTCAAAACGATACAACCGACTAACAAAACAAAGTCTATGCCTCAAAACAATACAACCGACTAACAAAACAAAGTCCACGTTTCGAAACAATAC
>NW_013668010.1:16031-16699 GCF_000517525.1 Limulus polyphemus | reverse complement strand
AATACAACCGACTAACAAAACGAAGACCATGTCTCGAAACAATACAACCGACTAACAAAACAAAGTCCATGTCTCAAAACAATACAGCAGACAAACAGAACGAAGACCATGTCTCGAAACAATACAACCGACTAACAAAACAAAGTCCATGTCTCAAAACAATACAACCGACTAACGGAACAAAGTCCATGCCTCAAAACGGTACAACCGAGTAACGAAACAAAGTCCATGCCTCAAAACGGTACAACCGATAACGAAACAAAGTCCATGTCTCAATGCGGTACAACCGACTAACGGAACAAAGTCCATGCCTCAAAACGGTACAACCGAGTAACGAAACAAAGTCCATGCCTCAAAATGGTACAACCGAGTAACGGAACAATATCCATGCCTCAAAACGGTACAACCGACTAACGAAACAAGTCCATGTCTCAATGCGGTACAACCGACTAACGAAACAAAGTCCATGTCTCAATGCGGTACAACCGACTAACGGAACGAAGTCCATGTCTCAAAACGGTACAACCGAGTAACGAAACAAAGTCCATGCCTCAAAATAATACAACCGACTAACGAAACGAAGTCCATGTCTCAATGCGGTACAACCGACTAACGAAACGAAGTCCATGTCTCAGTGCGGTACAACCGACTAACAAAACAAAGTCCAT